>NC_051159.1:24079288-24156788 GCF_013339745.2 Dermacentor silvarum
ATGCCAGTGAGCGTGTGTATAGACGTAGCTGTGTAAACGGGAGTTAATACCAGTTCGTGTGAGTAGACGTGAGCGAGGGCCAGTGAGTGTGAGCGGGCGTGAGCGTGAACTTGAGTACTTGTAGAACTGAATAGGCGCGGATATGGACTTAGCCGAGCAACAATGAGTGCGAGTAGACGGCGGTATATCAACGTGAGTTCATAACTGTTCGTATGGGTAGACGTGGGTATGAACGTGAATATACCCGCGGTATGTAGGCCCGCGCTGCGTCGACGCTTGCCGCCACCGCGCGCTGGTCGCCCGACGCGTCGCCGGCGAAGACGGCGGTGGCCTCCCGCGAAGGGGCGGCGGCTTCCGCGCTCGCCATCTCGACCTCGTCTTCGTCCTGTTCCTCGGCTAGGCTTAACCGGGCCAGCTCCTGGCTCTGCCGGTTCACGAAGTTGTCCTCGTACGACCGGCGACGGTGGGGCATCTCCGCGGCGGTAGCCGTCACCGCGGTCGTCTTGCGCTGCATACGAGCTGTCTTGGCGGGCCTGGCACCGGGGCAGCACCTCCTGACGGGGCTCAGCTTGGGCTGGGCGCCCCAGGAGGAGCCGGCCTCGCGCAGGTCCCGCTCTGGGATCCAGCCGGGAAGGCGCGACTCGACGCCCCTGGTCGACAGCCGAGTGTCTGGCGGACGCACGTCGGCGCTGTCTCCCGAAGCGAAATGCCTGCAGCGGTAAATGATGTCACGCAACGGTGTATAGAAAAAGGGGCTGTCTGGTCGGGAGTATATATTTCAACCCTGCAATGTACAACGTATCATATTTCCAAGTAGCAGTGACGATGAAGAAAACGGCAGCAAAACTGTGAATGACGAAACTATAGCTTTTTATTGGGCGAGCTTGTGCCCAGGAAAATTGACTACACTCAAAGAACAACGATAGCGGCGAACACAGTCGGCGGTTGTCTAAAATCTGATCAGCGGGTCAGGTGCGTCGGCTTTTATAAATGAGTCATCGAAGTTTCCAGAGTAATCGCTGGTGCCGGCGTGTTTTCCAGAGAGCACTGCACAATTCTCGTCGCGAATACATGCAATCAGATTACACAAGGTTCGCTGACAACAGACATCGGATAGAACCATGGATAAAGAAACTTCATTCGAGAAACTTCCGATACATGCAGGCGCGTCCTGCGCTGAGCGATAACACTTGTTAGACGGTGAAACGCGGTCATCCGAGAAAGATAAACAAGTACACGTGTCAATATGTATGCTACGCCGACTTTAAAGGGATACTAAAGCAAAACAATAAATCAACTTAGACTGATAAAGTATTCTTCGAAAACTGCTGTCGTTAATTACACTGCAAATCTACGGATACAGAAGAAATCATTTTTCCCTTTACTGTCCCTTTAAGTACCTCGTAATACCGATTTAAGCACAGGAATCCTCTCGCACAGGAAGCATTTCCGACACGCTGGAGCGAGGTCCGTTTAACTAAATACTAAACTGATTAAACTGATTAGGCTTTGACTGAAATAATATTTCACGTTTCCTTCTTGTACAGTTGTACTCTCTATGGTCAGAAATAAACGTGTCAAGTTGTTCTTATTTCCCTCAATTTCCAACTGTGTTTGGATTTGCAGGGTTAAAGAATATATTGAAATGCCAATCAATAATGAGAATAAAAAGAATAGCTAGGGAACTCTGCAGGGGATAATATGTACAACTTTATTAGCAAAATGCGCTTCGGAAATCTCAGAATTTTCGCGCTTAGTTATCGGTCGCTTGGTGAGGTAGAAAAACAGCACAGACGAGAAACAGGGGGCGGCTCCAGGTTGAAGTTCCCACATTTACCGAGTCCACGTGACATCAATGATTTCGAAAGCGTTTAGGCGGGACTAGGTAGATGACTGCTTATCGCGAACGGAGGACCACATCGCACTATATTCGTACTATACAGGTTCAACTTTGCCACTTTCGAGACTTTTTTTTTTTTATCCTTCTCACATATGGCCGAATTACCGGACAAAATCTTGTAATGTGTGACGTCGCACTGGTGTAGTGAAGCTCGTATTCCAGCGTGATAATAAGTGCAGTTCAAATACATTCAATACATTGAAATAGTGATTTGAAACAACAATATAAGGAAATTTGGTACCTTCATTCTACATTTTGTTAGGATATAGATGGTTTGTATTATGCTGTATGGCCAGCATAACTCACGAGACCTGCATAAGGAAACGACGTCTCGTGCGCTTTCAAACTCCGCAGTAAATAGACCCACCTATCCCAAGGACGACGACCACAAATGCCGAACTATACACGTACGCGTGCCGGCGCGCGAAAGCTCGCGTCCACGCGCCTCAGGCATGCGTGGATGGTGCAGGACAGATCGTACGCGTCGAAGCGCGGCGCAAGCACGGATATCCTCTCCAGACAAATATCGATGCTCTGGCTGCCTCACCAAAATACGAAGCGATGTCTACCAGGACGAAAATATTGAGCCAAGTGGGCGCGCACTGGCGCGCGTTTGGTTGGTTCAAACCGCCATTTCTCGCGAGGCGCGGCAAACGCAAGGCGCGCGGGCGCGATTCCTCGCGCGCCGGCAGGCGTACGTGTAGTTTGGCCGTGTAGACAAATTACAAAATCTACGACGGCGAAGATGTTAAGCAGACATTGTATTCTATAGATGACGCCAAGGCGGTCGTGCTCTTTTTTTACCTTTTTTTTGGGGAGGGGGGAAGGGGGGCTGTACTTGCTTGTTCTTTGCCTGTCTATCCATACTGGGCTGCAATGATTGTGTCGAAACAATAATACCAACAACCTGTGGAAGCGTGGCAAGATAAATGGTATGAAAGTAGCTGTGACCGATACCACGTAAGTTTCCTAAGTACCCTTCAAGGTTTCGCGCGAAAAGCGAAGAATCGATTGCTACAGCAAGCTAGTGGACCGTTATACGAAGTAAGGATAGTAGTTTTATCGGCCGTATAACTGTGTAAACATAGGCATACTAACTAAATGAACAAGCATGGTCCCACGCGCGTACGAACAATCATGAACACATGTCACTGACATGAACACATGAACACATGTCGACATGAACACATGTCGAGACAGGATGAGGAAATATATATTCTTACAGATTGTCAGTCAGCATGTCGAACCCACGCGAACGGCAATCTACATAAAGTAGCATGCGATATTCTCAACTGCCTCAACGAAATACCCCGCACCACGATAATCTGGACACCGGGACACGAAGCCGTCAGCGGAAACCATCGTGCAAACACGATAGCCCGAGGTCACTGCAACCGCGCACTGCAAGAGACGCCAGAAGACCCCAGTCCAGAAAACTACGCACTTACTATGGCATACTTCAGCACTACCGCCTTTCGAGAATAACGATGCCGCCACCACATCCCTCACCAGAGCTGAAGCCATGGCTTGGAGACAACTCCAGACCAACACCTATCCTCACCTCACGCTTCACCACGCGATGTTTGATTGTGAGTGAGTGAGTGAATAAACTTTTATTGGGTCCAGCAAAACGCGATAAAACGCGCACGCGGCTAATCCCACGACGGGACTGACAGGTCTAGCCTGCCAGCCCGATCACGGGCGCGCTGGACGGCAAGGATTTGGTCTTCAAAGAGGGGACTTCGCAAGAGCGCGTCCCACTCTTCCTTGCTGAACTTCGGGCCCAACGACTCGCACTCCCAGAGCATGTGAGCCAAAGTAGCAGCCTCACCACAGGCCGCGCAACAACAATTCGGATAAATATCAAGATAAATGCTGTTAAGAGACACCGGATTTGGGTAGGAGTTAGTTTGCAGGAGTCTGAGCGTGACCGCCTGCGGCCTGCTTAGCTTAGAATGAGGCGGTGGGAAGACCCTTCTCGCTAAGTAAAAGAATTTAGTGACTTCATTGTGCGTGATAGGCGAGTTCCTGTGGTCGGGGGGAGAGTCGTCCGATCCGAGGGCAGCGCGGTCGGTAAAGCCACGCGCAGCCTCGTGGGCAGACTCGTTGAGGTTCAGAGGAACCCCCTCGACCACCCCGATGTGGGCAGGGAACCAAAGGATGGAGTGTGTGGAGCTGTCGCCTTGTTTGACGCATTTCAGAATTTGAACTACCTGCCCGGCTACCCGGCCTTTCTGGAATGCCCTGACGGTCACTTTCGAATCGCTATACACCCTGTCTCTCCGACCGTCTTGCATGGCGAGTGCAATGGCCACTTGCTCGGCCACCTCGGGTTCCGTCGTCCGAACTGAGGCACAGTTGATGACTTTGCCCAAGGTGTCCACGACAGAAACCGCAAAAGCCTTGCCGTCTCGGTGCGCGGCGGCATCAACGAAGCTTGCTTCAATCTTGTCCTTGCAGATTTGTTTTAATATCGTGGACGCTTTTGCCTTGCAACGACCTGCGTTGTGCACGGGATGAACGTTGCGGGGCAACGGGGCGACGACGAGCTTCTCCCCTATTTCTCTGGGGATCTGGGCGTTGCTAGCCAAGTTCTTGGTGGGGGTGAGTCCGATCTCCTCAAGGATCCGCCTGCCGGCCGGCGTGGTGGATAGCCGAGTTAGCTGGGCCCGTTCCTGAGCCTCGGCTATCTCCTCCATGGAGTTGTGCATGCCGAGCCGGAGGAGGTCCTCGGTATGCGTTCTGACGGGCAGCCCGAGGGCTTTCTTGACAATTTTTCTAATGAGGGCATTGAGCTTGTCCCGCTCGGCTCTGAGCCAGTTGTGCATGGCCACCGTGTAGGTGAAGTGACACAGCACAAAGGCATTGATGAGCCGGAGCAGGTTGTCCTCCTTGAGGCCACGACGTCTGTTCGTCACCCTTCGCACGAGGCGAAAGCGTTGTCGGTCTTCGCAATGATTTTGCGCAATGCAGTACCGTTGCCGCCACCCGATTCGATGAGCATATCCAGAAATCTGATGGTGTCGACCCTGGGTGTCGGGTCGCCGCTCCCAGAGAACAGGTGAATGTCACTTTCGGAGACCGGTTTCCAGCGCTTGGGTCTACCCCCTCTTTCTTTTATGTAAAGCAGAAGCTCGGATTTTGTCGGGGAACACCTGAGGCCGGTGGGTAGCAGGTACTGCTCTGTGACGTCTGCAGCCTCTTGCATGGCGCTTTCCACTTGCCCTTCGCTGCCACCGGTGCACCAGATCGTGATGTCGTCGGCGTAGATGGTGTGTTTGATACCTTCAACTTGGGCCAGCTTCCTCGAGAGGCCGACCATGCACATGTTGAAGAGCGCGGGCGAAATGACCGAGCCTTGCGTCGTGCCCCGTGGGCCCAGGAGCATCTCGTCGGAGACAAATTCGCCGATCCGCAGCTTCGCTTCACTCCCCGTCAGGAACGAACGGACAGAGTTATACAGCCTGAGGCCCAGCTCGAGGTACGCGATGGAAGCCAGGATGTATTCGTGGAGAACGTTGTCAAACGCTTTCTCGAGGTCGAGTCCGAGCAGGGCCCTGGTGTCCCTGGTACTGCCGTCGATGATGTGATGTTTGATCATCTTCATGGCATCCTGCGTCGAGAGGCCGGCGCGGAAACCAATCATGTTCTGAGTATAGACGTTCTCTTCGAGATATCTGCTTAGCCTGTTGAGGACGACATGCTCCGCCACCTTCCCGACGCAGGACGTGAGAGAGATGGGTAGGAGATTGTCCCCGTTCGGAGCCTTGCCGGGTTTGGGGATCAGGACGGTGTTGGCGGTCCTCCAGTTCTCTGGGACACTGCCGTTTCTACACGTCCCGTTGATCTTCTCGGTGAGATATCCGATTGAACGGTCGTCAAGGTTCCACAGCATCTTGTTGGTGATGCCGTCGGGACCCGGGGCAGACTTGCCGTTCAGTGCAAAAATGGCTTGCCTGATTTCCGCCACGGTAAAGTCTTCGTCCAACTCCGGACGGGCCGGGCCGAGGTAGTCGGGAAACCGGACTTCCTCGTCTCCGTGCTTTACGGGCAGGTACTTCCCCATGAGCTTGGCTACAAGCTCGTCCCCGGAACAGGATCTGGTACCTTCGTGCAGGGCTCTGGCGAGCGTGTGTCTCTGGTTGGATCGGGTGCTGCCCTCGTCGAGGAGATGTTTGAGCATGCCCCACGTCTTGCCGTTGCGCATATGCCCGTCGATCGAGTCGCAGATCTCGTCCCATTGCTGCTTGCCGAGGGTCCGACAGTGATCTTCGATGGCTTTGTTGAGCTCGGAGATTATTTTCCTCAATCTTCGGTTTAACCTTTGTCCTTTCCATCGGAGGAGCAGTGCCTGCTTGATAAGGTGGGCTAGCCTGCTGTCCATCTTCTCTACCTCCAGGTCGGTGACGATCTTCTTGGTGGACGACTCCGCGTCACTCTTGATTCTCTTGCACCAGTCTTCCAGGTCTTCGGGGACGGGTGTGCTTTCGTTGCCGCGAAGCTTGCGAAAATGGTCCCAGTCTGTGATGGTGAACTCTCTAGATTTACTTCGGGTGACGTCGAAGCGGGTCTCGAGCACGTAATGGTCGCTACCAAACTCCATTGCGGTGTTACTCCACTCGGCTCCCGCGATGTTCTTCACGAACGCCAGATCGGGAGGGGTGTCCCGGCTCACCGAGTTGCCAATTCGGGTCGGGAACGCCTTGTCCGTGATGAGCGTGAGGTCCATTTCGTTGGCGTTCTGCCACAGACCCCGGCCCTTGCTCGTGTCGTAGATGTAGCCCCACAGTCCGTACGGGGCGTTGAAGTCCCCGACGACTACCAGGGGATGGGTACCAGCCAGGTCGACGGACTTCTTAAATATCGTCTTGAACTGTTCTCGAGAGTCCCTGGGATTGCTGTAGATGTTGAGTATAAACACGCTGTTTCTCCGCTGGTTGCGTTGTCTCGTGTTGAGCAGAACCTCCGCCATGACGTATTCGACCTTGCAACTCGCCAGCTTCAAGTCGTGAGACAAGTGCGTAAGCTTCTCGTCAACTAACGTGCATACTCCCCGACCACCAGGTTGACCGGAGACGGCCCGATAACCGGGAAGGGATGCGGCGGACACTAGGGTTTCCTGTAATGCTATTACCTGTGGTTTGTTAGCTAGCGATCTAAAATATTGCTGCAATGGAGCCCTCTTATTGGAGTATCCCCTGCAGTTCCATTGCCAAATTCTGAACGCTTCTTTCGAACTATACATGAATAGACACGTTTTCCGTACTACCTGCTGTAAGCAAAGCCGCACGTAAAAAGTTCCCCCCAGTCTGATGCGTCGATGTGCTGTAGCCCCGATTATAGTCGACGACGCGTTCGGATCAACGACCTGCATCGGAGTTGTGGACGTAGTACTTGGAATCACCAGACGCTCGAGAGCGTCGATTCGATCGCCCAGCGCACCTAGGCCTCTCTTCGGGTCTCCTAGGGCGACCTGCACCTGTGCTAAGCCTTGATGTAACTGCTGCACGCTCGTAGTGAGCTTGGCCAACATGCCCTTGATCTCATTCGTTTGCGAAACTGATTCTTCCTTACTGGAAACTGCCCTGCGCTTGGAGGCCCTGGCCGAGTCGCTGACCGGAACTGGTACTTCGATGGCGGTCGGGGCCGACGCTTTGACCAAAGCACTCTGACTGATTACCAATTTCTTAATCTCCGTCATTTCGCTAGCCATCTTTCTCACCATTTCTTTTAAGTCTGCGTTTTCCTTCTGAAGGCGCGCTATCTCGGCGTCCCTAGCTTGCTCTAGGAGCGGGTCGCGTGGGCCCCGGGAGGGTCCCGTTTCGCCGCCGCCACGAACCCTATCGGCCCAGGATAGGGTCGACTTCCTCTTCATCTGCTGGCCGACGCAGGAACCGGACCGGGCCCTTGAGATGGAGCGGCTCCCGGAGCGGCGCCTGGATCTGCCCCTGGACCTGGATCTCTCCCTGGACGGGGACCTGGAACGCCCAGGGGTAACCGACGGAGAGGGGTTCCTGGACCTGGAGCTTCCACAGGCCCCGGAGCGGCCGGCGATATCCGGGAGCTGTCGCTCGCCCTTGTCGAAGGCCGGAGACTTGCTTCTATTGGCTCGGGATCGCTCCCGGCGCCTGCGTCTGACGAGGTACGGCATCTGGCACCTCTGGTTGCACTCCTTGGCGGCGGTGAAGTGTCGGCCACCGCACAGCCTGCACTTGGGGTCTCATTTGTGTTACTCGTCGGGGTTGGCGACGCCGCATCCTTTACACACGGCTTCATCTGGAGAGGGGCAGACGTCTGCTCGATGCCCGAGGCGGCCACAGGCGTAGCAAACCTCCACTTGCTTTCGATATAAGGTACACTTGACCAGCGTACCGCCGTACGAGACGTAGTTTGGCACTTTGTAGCCGTCGAAGACCACAACCACGGTGCCCGTGCTCTTGATTCATTTGGCCCCCAAGGCCAGCGGGTTCTTCGAGTTAACAATCTTGCGGTCGAGCTCCTCCGGGCCGTCACACGGAGCGATGCCGCGGATGACGCCCTTGCACGTGGAGTGGGGCGCCGCTTCATACGCGTTGACGTCGTGCTGCTGACCGCCAACGGCGATGCACTCGACCCTGACGTATCGGGTCGCGTTCTCTCTGCAGGGGGTACTGACGACCATGATGTTTTGTTGAAAATTCGGGCACATCGTGTCCGAGTCCCGCTTCGCCGGGTCGATGCCGACCGCATTCCATATGGCCTCGGCCAAAACTATCGGGCCCACCTTGCAGATGTTCAGACCTCCCATTGGCCTGACGATGATCGTCGCGTCTTCTTTGGGCATCGGGGGCATCCTCCCACCCCGAATAAACTTGGCTTTCGCCCTGCCACGGTCTCGACGACCCTTGGCGGACAAGTTGTCGTTTGGCTTAGCGCCGGTTGAAATGCCACCAACTCGCTCAACGGGCGCCGATTTGGTTCCGGAGCACCTGACAGCAACTGTTTGCCATCCGGAATCCTTGGAAAACTCTTCAGGAGTCAGAAGCACCCCTTCCACTTCAGTTTCCATGATTGCACAGTCTTAGAGAGTCCGCACAGGCGAGAAACGCGGCGGGCGTCGCAGCAGCACCTCGCCGCGCTAGCTCAAACGCGGTTAGCGTTGGCTTCGCAGCGGCGTGGTCCGGGCGAAAAAGGACGATAAAATCGCAAAAAGGCCACCCACCTCCAAAAATTGGGTATCGACGTGATCGCCACAACATTATGTGTCCGTAGGCATCAAAATCGTCGAGCTAGGCACAAATTAAATCACCGAAAGCATTTTAGAAGCGGGAGCCGGTCTTCACACGTCCGTACTCCCCGCCGCTCACGAGCGTCCCACCACGCGATGTTTGCTCTCCGACGTGCGTTCGCTCCCCGTGAAAGCGCGCGTCCCTCGCGACCTTTCACTCGCACACACAGCGTCCGGAGCGCGGCGACGATTTAATCGCCGTTGACGTCATACGGAACCTCACGGTGATTGCGACGCCGATGGCAGAAATCCGATTTGGAGTGTTCATATAATTGCTATCGCAATAAAATGGATCGCGACTGGAAGCGACCATGTGACGCTATTGGGCGAGCTACCGATTTCCGAATGAGAAATGTAGTTCCAGTTTTCACTGCGATAGCAATTATATGGACACTCAAAGAGGATTTCTGCCGTCGGCGTCGCCGTCGCCGTGAGGTTCCGTATGACGTCAACGGCGATAAAATCGTCGCCGCGCGCCGGACGCTGTATGTGCGAGTGAAAGGGGACGAGGTTCGCGCGCTTTCACGGGGAGCGAACGCACGGCGGAGAACAAACGCGCTTTCTGCGCCGTGCTTCCTGAAGGGCGGCAGAATTAAGCGTCTCTTTCCTCCTTCACATTCACCATATATATATATATATATATATATATATATATATATAGAGAGAGAGAGAGAGAGCAAACACGACTTCTTCCGTCGCGCGAAAGACCGTGAGGGGACGGGAGGGAGGGAGGGTACCGTTTAGGTGCGGCACCAAATGCTTATTTATACAAAAAAAATGGTCGCAGTTTCACCTGAAAGGCGAAGCATCAATTGCGATAGCAAATTTGTAGAGAGCTATACGGAGTATTGATAGTAGCTTTATCAGCTGTATAAACTTGGACATGCAGCAGCACCGGCAACACGCAGTACTAATGTCGACGCCGTCGGCGTTTTGCCCGCGTTCGCACAAAATGCGTGCGGCGTTGCCGACTGTTGCTGGAGCCTCTGATATAAATAAGCACTTGGTGCCACAGCTAAACGTCCCCTCCCTTCCCTCCCCCCCCCCCCCCCCCCCCCCCCCCACCGCCTTTCGCGCCTCGGAAGGAGGCGCGTTTGCTCTACATATATGGTGATTGTAAAGGAGGAAAGAGACGCCTACTTCTGCAGCCCTTAAGGAAGCACGGCGCAGAACGCGCGTTTGTTCTCCGCCGTGGGTTCACTCCCCGTGAAAGAGCGCGTCCCTCGCGCCCTTTCACTCGCATATACAGCGTTCGGCCGTGCTCCCTCAGGAGTTCGCCCTGACTGTCGAAGAGAGAGGTTGTGTTGCGTCTCGCTCCGACGACCTCGCCTCGCCAGTCGCGCCTAGCTCTTCTCCCGTGCGGTCGTGCCTGCACATCGCCCCGGCGTGTGCTGCACGAGCCGCGTGGCTCACCATCGTCGGCGACGTCACCTGCAGCCGCGCACGATTCGCGCGTCCCAACGCGCAACCTCGTGTGTTCCCTGCGGGCTTGCATCGTGCGACGAGTGGATTTACTTCAGTGTTGTGCTCCGCGAGTGGCGTGCCCAACCCGACATCTGTGCCGCGTCCCCGGCTGTGCCGCCTCGTGCGCGCATCGCGTGGTCGGTGCTGTGCGCGCGACGTGCGTGCTAGTGTGTTTGCCCCCTGTGACGCGCGGTTCGCGTGTTGACTGCGGAGCCGAGCGGCATGGAGGGCTTCCGCAGGCCAGGAGAGCGCCCGCCGCGCGCGGGCCATCGTCGAAGTGCGAGCGCGTCTCTCGCGACCCTTGTGCCCGAGACGCTACAAGCGCTACAAGCGTCGCGTGAGCGAGGCGAACTAGAGGTGCGCGCCGCCGAGATCGTGGACGCGTGGATAAAGAAACAGGCCACCACCACCCAAGCAGCTGCCGCCGCGGCCGCGCCCGCCGTCACCGAGACACACGTGGCGCCGGCTATACCTTCCCCGCAGGCGAGCCTTCCCCCCTCGGAGCAGGACGCCGCCATTGCTGCCATGGCGAGCACCCCGCTGCCCCCATCCGACGACGAGGAGGCCATGGACTCCTCCTCCTCGCGCAAACGCATGCGCGAAGCAGAGAGCGAGGAGGAGGAGCAAACCGGTCGCCGCAAGCTGCCGCCGCCGACCGCCCCACCTTGCCCGGAGAGCAGGGACGACGGCGACGCCATCTCCCGGCGCCCGGGGGACTCAGCCGCCTCCTCGTCACCGCCCGCGGCAAGAGATGGCGCCCCCGCCGATCCGCCGCCTGCGCCGGCTCTCCTGCTCCCCTCGAGCACCAGCGCCGCCCCTCGGACGCCCGGCGAGTCGTCCGCTGCCTCCTTCGCGCTCTCCCCGAGGGAGGGCGCGCGCATCAACACGGTCGCTCCTCCGGCTGCCGGCGAGGCTGGCGCGAGCCCTGCTGCGTCGTCTGCTACGGCGGACGCTCGTGACGCGCCCGAGTCTGTGCCGTTGGGGCTCGCGCACGATCCCCGAGCAGACACAGCCCCAGCCGGTCCGACGCAGCACGGCCTCGCCCACCCAGCGGCGAGGTTCCTAAGGATCCCCCCCACCACACTCTACCGAGGCAGGAGGGGAAAAACAAGAAGAAGCAGAAGAAGGCGGGGAAAAGCTCTGCACCCAAACAGGCTTCCCCCCCTGCTGCCCCTCCGGCCCCGAGGCCCACTCTGGCGGGCTCCGGCACACCCACAGCAAAGGCTGCTGCACAGGAGGCCCCATCCACCCATGCACCACCAGCTGAGGGCTTCCAGCTGGTGCTGTCCAAGGCCGATCGCCGCCGCGCAAGGGCACCAGTGAGTGCTGCCATCCCGGTGGACCCCGCCGTCATTGGCACGGCCCTCTTCCGCCCATCTGTGGTGGGTGGCACCTTCAGAGGAGCACCACGCCTCTCTCTTGCGGCGGTGCTCTCAGCGCGGCCAGGTGTTGCCGCTGTGAGAGTCAATCACAGGCGCAACATCGTGGCCGCCGACGCCACCACCCAGAGGTGCTTGGAGGAGCTGCTGGCCACCACGGAGCTCCGGGGAATACCGGTGACTGCCCGGCAGCCTGCCGAGCGAGGCAGGAGCACTGGTTTTGTCCACGGCGCCGACGGCATCCCCGCAGACGCGGACCTGCTGGGGGCCATCGAGTCGGGAGTCCCAGTGCTGGCTGCTACCAGGGAGGCCGACACCATCACCATCCGGTTCGCGGGGCCGGTCCCCCCTGAGCATGTGAGCCTCTACAAGCTCCGGTTCAGGGTGCGGCCGTCCAGACCGCGTCCACTGCAGTGCCAGCAGTGTGGCCGCTTTGGGCACGTGGCTGCCTCCTGCGACTCGCCATCCAGCTGCCGTCATTGTGGGAGGTCTCACGAGCAGGGTGACAGCTGCCCCAACGCGGCCCACTGCCGCAACTGCGGTGGCCACCACCCCGCAAATACTCCTGCCTGCCCCAGGTGGCAGGAGGAACGCAGGGTGGCCACCATCTTGGCAACTGCCCCTGCTCCCCTCTCCCGCCGGGCAGTCCGCGCTGGTGTCCGGGAGGAGAACCTGCAGGCCAAGGCCACCTCAACGCCTGTGCAGGGCCTGTCTTATGCACAGGCACTGGCCGGCCTCCCACAGGCGCCCCAGCAGAAGGCAGCCCCCCCCGGACGGCCCCCCACACCGGCCCCACGGAAGCAGCGACGCCAGCCGCCTGCCACCCCTGGGAGCGAGCCCACCACAGCCCCAGCATCACTGGCAATGCCTGGCCCGGACCCTCGGGACCAGATCATTGCCAGCCTGCAGCTCGCCCTGAAGGCCATCGGGGAGATGCTGCCTGCCGAGAGCCCCCTCCGAGCCATCTGCCTGCAGGCAGTGGCAGTCCCGACCACAGTCAACCAGCATGGCTGATCCCTCACCAGCCACAGCTGGGAAATGCCGTCGCCGCCCGAGTGTTCTCCAATGGAACACCAACTCACTGCGGCGGCGGCATGCAGAGCTGTGCGCGCACCTCCTGCGGTGTGATTTCGACGTCCTCGCACTGCAGGAGGTGTACACTGTGGCCGAGGACCTGCGGCTGCCGGGATACACGGGCTACTCTGGCGCCACCACCTGCTCGACGCAGAGCTGCACGGACGCTCCCTGCCTGGAGGGTGCCCACAAGAAGGGGAAGCCGAGGACTGCCATCTACGTCCGCAGCAGCCTGGCCCACTCGGTGACCCCAGTCTCGGACGTCGTAGGCGGCGCCATGGAGTGCTGTGCTGTCACGGTACGCCTTGACAGACAGGACACGACCGTGGCGAGCGTCTACGTTCGTCCTGGACAACAGTGGGACCCCTCCAGCCTGGTGCGGCTTGCAGCACGCCTCGGCGGACATGCAGTCCTGTGCGGTGACTTCAACGCCCACCACACCGACTGGGGCAGCCGCAGGTGCACCCGCCGAGGCAGGGACCTCTGCAACGCCATCAGCCGAGCAGGCCTGGTGGTACTCAACAAAGGAGGACCCACGTACGTCCGCCGTGGGGTGAGCACAGCCATCGACCTCTCCCTTACCACCGAGCAGCGCTCCTATGACTGGGCTACAACTCCCGACACTTGGGGATCTGATCACTTCCCCATCTTGATCACCCCCGGGTGTGGGAGAAGGCCGAGGTCACGAACATACCACGTCACAGACTGGTCCCTGTTCAGGAAGCGCTGCAGTGAGTTGGAAGATGGCTGTGACCTCCTGAGTGCCATCATGGAGTGCGCCCAGGCAGCCACAGTCCAGTGCTCTGCTCTGCCCGATACTCCTGCCCCGGATCTGCTCCTGCTCAACCTCCGTGCGTCCAGGCGACGCGTGGAGCGCCGAGCAATCCGGACGGGCAATGCAGAGCACTGGACCGAATACAGGAGAGCGGATGCCCGCTGCAGACGACAGGCCAGGCGCAGAAGGAGCCAGAGCTGGGGGAGCCTCTGCGCCACCATCGAGAACCGCTCCAAGGGCCCCCTGGCCTGGCGCCTCCTAAAGTCCCTGACCGGCAGGAAGGTCAACCGCCACCCCGTCCTCGCGGTGGCTATCTCGCTGGGCATCAGCGAGGCGGCCCTGGCGGAGTTGCTAGCGGACCACTTCGCCCCCCCGGCTGCCCTCGCTGCGGCCATCCTGCCGGTCGGACTTCCCCCTGCCAACCCGCCTACCTGCCTGCTGGAGCTGCATCCGGAGTGGGCGACCAGCCAGATCGCGGCCATCTGCCAGGACCCACTGACTCTCCACGAGCTGCAGACGGCCCTGAGGAGGGGCAAGCGTCGCAGTGCACCGGGAGCAGACGGAGTGACACTCCAGATGCTCCGCAACCTGGCCACCAGTGAGCAACGACGCCTGCTCGACTGCTACAACAACATCTGGTGGTCAGGACAGGTGCCGGAGGCCTGGCGCACAGCCATCGTGGCCCCCATTCTGAAGAGCAATAAGCCGGCTAACGAGCTGTCCTCATACCGACCGGTCTCTCTCACCTCCGCTGCCTGCAAGGTGATGGAGGCCATTGCTCTGGCACGGCTCGAATGGGTGGCCCGCGCCTGCGGGTTCCTCGCGGACCAGCAGACAGGCTTCCGGCGCCGAAGGTGCACTGCGGACTCCATCGCAGACGTCGTCTCCACCCTGGAGGACGCCAGGGCCAGCGGAGACCTCGCCATGCTCCTCCTCATCGACGTCAAGGGGGCGTTCGATGGCCTCCCACATGCGGTCGTCCAGCAGGCTCTGGACCTCCTGGGCATTGGCGGCAACCTGCGGCGGTTCCTGTCATCGTTCCTGAACGACCGCACCCTCAGGGTCCGCGTGGGCCATGCAAGGAGCACTCCCCGTCCGGTCGCAGCAGGCGTACCACAAGGGTCAGTGGTGAGCCCGTTTCTCTTCAACCTCGCCCTGGCCCGGTTGCCTGCTGCACTGCCGACCGACCCTCACTACAAGGTGGAGTGCTCCATCTACGCGGATGACATCGCCCTGTGGGTGCGGGGACCGCCGCAGTCAAGCCGCCACGTGTGCCTGGCCCTCCAGAGAGCCCTGGACACCACGGCCGCCTACCTGGGAAGCATCGGACTCTCGGTTTCGACGGGGAAGACGGTGGCCCTCCTCGTCCACCCGAGAGCAGCGGCACGGCGCTCAGCTCCCCGGCTGCAGCTGGAAGGCGTGCGCATCCCATGGAGTACGACTGTGTCGTACCTTGGGCTGCGCATCGACCACCGGCTAACCTGGCGACCGGCAGTCGGGGCCATGCAGACCCAGACCATCAGGGTCCGCAAGGCCGTGTCGCAGCTCCTTGCTCATGGAGAGGGCTGCTCGGTGAAGTGGGCCCTGCGGCTCTACGAGGCGGCGGCCACATCACGCCTGCGGTACGCCCTCCCGCTGGTGGCGCTGCCGCCACGCCGCCTCGAAAAGTTGGAGCTGCAGCACCGGGCGGCCATCCGACTCTGCCTGGGCGTCCCCCGGAGCTCCCAGATTGCCGCTACCCTTGCGGAGGCTGGAGCATGGCCCCTGTCGCTCCTCTTCCTGCAGCAGGGGCTGAGGCACGTCGACCGCCTCCACCATGCTCCTGATGGCAGAGGCCTGCTGCGTCGCCTCCAGTCCCGGCCTTCCTCAAGGATGGGTCAGCTGTGCCGCCTCTACGAGGAGGTGGTTGGCAACCCACCGCCGAATGCGGTACAGCTGCCCCCACCGCAGAGGCCTCCTGTCCCCATCGCCACGGAGCTGCCCGGGATTTCGAAGAGGCGCTCGCCCGCTTGCGCCCTGCAGCAGACGGCCGCCTGCCTCCTGGACGAGACCCTCGGAGACCACCTCCTGGTGTACGTCGACGGTTCGGTGGTACCGGACACCGGCTCTGCCACGGCGGCCTGCACGGCTCCAGCCCTGCAGAAGAGCAGGCAGTGTCGACTGCCCAGACACGCCAGCTCGACTGCAGCGGAGGTGGCAGGCCTCCACCTGGCCGTCGACCTACTCTCCGAGGAGCTTCCTGGGATACCAGCGGCCATCCTCTGCGACTCCAAGGCAGCCCTCCTCGGCCTGCAGAGGCCAGAAAGCGCCAGCCTTGGAGTCGCACTGCTGTCTACCCGGCTGACAGCGCTGCAGGACGCAGGCCACCCGGTGTCCCTGCACTGGATCCCCGCCCACGTAGGGATCCCGGGCAACGAGGCAGCCGACACCCTGGCGAAGGACGCCCACCACACCACTGTGCCCCTCAGTCGGGCCGTGACGGAGGGCGACTTCACAGGACTGAGGCTGCGGCGACACCTGGCGACCCACCACCCAGACAAACGGGTGGCACTGGGATGCCCCCCACGACCACTCCCCCAGCGAGGCCTGGCTCGCAGGGAGACCTCGCTCCTTCTCCGGCTCCGCATCGGCTGCAGCTGGACGGCAGCACGCAGCTACCGACTGGGACGAGCGACGTCCCCGGCCTGCAGCTCCTGCGGGGAGCCGGAGACGATCGAACATCTCCTGCTGGCCTGCCCGGCGTACCTCCAGCAGCGGGGCCCACTCCTGCAGGAGTTCCGCCGCCTGGGCCTCCCCTCTGGCAAGGAGGAAGATCTCCTCTTCCCCGGCCGACACCACCTTTCTGCACTTCGAGGCGTCGTGGAGTTCCTTGACTCGTCAGGGCTCTCCGCACGCCTCTAAGGACAAGCGGGAAGGCCTCACGGCCTCCCACCCCACCCCGGGCCTGACCGGCCTGGCACAACACCCCTGCAGACTCTGCAGCACACCAAGGCCTTCCATCTCGGCCTGATACGTGCCGCCTATGCCTGCCGGTTTTGCTTCGCCCAGCCATGGCGACTCCACTCTATCCCTTCTTTCGCTCCCACTTACCCCTCCCCGTTGGCGCTGAGCCGTGCTCCCTCAAGGGCTGCAGAAGATAGCGTCAACCTTTCCCTTTCCCTCAAGAACCACTTATCATGCTCCCTCAAGGGCTGCAGAAGATAGCGCCAACCTTTCCCTTTCCCTCAAGAACCACTTACCGCGGCGCGGCGCGCGGCGACGATTTCATCTCCATTGACGTCATACGGAACCTCACGGCAACGGCAACGGCGGCGGCGACGGCGACGCCGACGGCAGAAATCTGCTTTGGAGTGTCCATATAATTGCTATCGCAATAAAACGTTGCGAGGCGAGAAGGTGGTAAACACTTCCGACGCTGCTCGACGAGTTTCCCTTTCTGATCTCGTCGAAAACCTCCGAGCCGCCCCCAGAGGCCCTTGCACCAGTCACCAACGCCGAGCGCGTTCGGTGCGAACGCGGGCAAAACGTCGACGGCGTCGACAACAGTTCTGCGCGTTGCTGGTGCTGCTGCATGTCCAAGTTTACACAGCTGATAAAACTACTATCCTTACTCCGTATAGCTCTCTACTAAGTTGCTATCGCAGTTGATGCTTCGCCTTTCGGGTGAAACTGCGACATTTTTCTGCCACCTTGCATCACTCACCAATACCTACACGACTGTTACCATCTATGACCAAGCAGCACAGCTGCTAAATTAACGAAAAAGTACGCACGGCCTCCGAAGTGGTTACAGTGATAAGACCGTGCGAGATGCACAGAGTTCACACATGCATACACTTGCCTTGCGGACATTGCGCCAGTGTCTTCAACCTCACTGTAAGCTGCGCTGAAACGCCGACTTCTGGCTGACGAAGCGACCGGGGACGATTGGCTTCGACGATTGTTCCAAGCGAGTCGTGGCAACTGAGAAGGGTGAACTTCATGGTTCGGTGATGATGATACCTTATTTAATGGCACGAACCCACTGCGGGGGATAGGCCGCGAACCGGGTGGTAATTCGATAAAAAAAAGAGAGAAAAAAAAAAAGAATGTCGAAGTTTAACCAGAAAGGCGAATTTCGATAGCAAGTTAGTAGAGAGCTATAAGGAGTAAGGATAGTAGTTTTATCAGCTGTATAAACTCGGACATGCAGCAGCACCAGCAACGCGCAGAACTGTTGTCGACGCCATTGGCGTTTGTTATGTTGTTTAGGGGTCGTACGGTTATTGTACTACCCGGGTTATGATGAGACAGCATGGAGCCGCAAATGACATACCACCATGTGTGTGAATTACAAGCAATGGCTAGGCTTGGCTTGCCTAGCCTTTTTATTATACCGCAATATGGGTAGGGGGCGCTAGCAACTATACATAACACACCTCTTTTTGTGATCAAGAAACTAATATGAGAGGCACAAACACAATAACAACGTTCACTCCCGGTACCTGACCGGTGTGTGTATGTGTCTCCCAGCACGCGTCACATAGATCGAACCTTGTCGGAGGTAGGTTGCGAGGTGTAGCATCACCAACACTTGCACTTGGCACAGGTTCGTTGGTTGGTCCAGATTCATCCAGGGTGTAGTCTTCTCCTGAGTGGATGGCATCACTCATTTGTAAGGAAGAAGAAGTGCGTCGTGTAGAGCTCCGCAGCCGGATCGCCAGCGCTACTGAAGTGGGGCTTGGGCTTGACGCTGTTCCTGGTGCGCCTGGCTAAACCTACGCTGCTGTGTCTTCCTGTCGGCGTCCTTCGTGTCGTCCACAGCCGTGCTAGACTTCCTTGTCATAATTGGTGGAAGTTTGCTGGGTCTCCTGTAATCCTGGAATAGCGCAGCCGGATCCTCCCTGCCACCATGACCTCCGCAAGCGCCACGAGCTTACCACCACATGCTCCCCAGTCCTCCGTATGCCCCGGCACACTCCGTCAGCGGGACCCTCCCATCTTTAGCGGTGATGATGACCACGACGTTGATGACTGGCTAGCATCATACGAACGCGTCAGTCTTAGCAACAAATGGGATGACACCACGAAATTGTCCACCATCCCTTTTTACCACACCCGAATTGCCCACTTGTGGTTTGGCAACCACGAAAGCGAAGTCCCAAGCTGGACTGTGTTCAAGACAAAGTTCAGCGAGGTCTTCGGCCGCCCTGCTGTTCAAAAGCTTCGTGCCGAACAGCGTCTGCAGTCGCGCTCTCAGCAGCCTGGTGAGACTTTTACGAGCTACATCGAAGATGTCATCGCTCTTTTCAAACGCGTCGATGCATCCTTGACTGACGGCACAAAAATCAGGCATATACTGAAGGGCATCGACGAGGACGCGTTTCAGATGCTCATTTCAAAGAGCCCCTCTACTGTTGCCCAAGTAATTGAACTCTGCCAAAGCTATGACGAGCTTCGCCGTCAACGCATCCTCACCCGCCGTCCTGTTCGCCATCAGCAATCGTTGTCCGGCTTGACCTCTCCTTTTCACGATTCCAACCTCCTCTCGCAGATCAAGGCTTTCGTGCGGGAAGAAGTTGCTCGCCAGCTCTCCCTTATCTCCAATCCGCCGGAGTCGAGTTTGTCCCTCAGTCCGACCCTACGACACGTTATAGAAGAGCAAGTGTCCGAGGTCCTTCCTCTAGAGCGGGCGCCTCAACTCACCACCCCACTGACTTACGCCGACGCCGTCGCACGACCACGCCCACCGATGTTCCTGGCTCCGCCTCCGATGCCTAGCCCTGTTTTTACCTCCACGCCACCACGACCTCCAGTCCATCGAGCAATTAATCCCTGGCGCACAGCGGACAATCGGCCCATCTGCTATTCGTGTGGTATTCCCGGACACGTTGCACGCCTGTGCCGCCGCCGTCCACTTCATCCATGTGACGACCCACGCACAGCAGCGTACGACCATCCCTTGTCTTACGCTCCAGACCGCGATTTACCTCTTCCACGCCCTAGCCTTCGCCCAGTTTCTGACCGCCGTTCTCCTTCTCGTCGTCGCTCGCTCTCCCCGATGCGTCGACGTCCCTGTACCGCTGACACAGAAAACTAAGCGGCGCAGTTCCCGAGGCAAGAACTGCGTCATCGTCGCAACGCTCAAGCCCTCTTCTTTCGCCGCCCAACGTTATTGATGTCGCTGTTGAAGGCGTCTCTGTGCTTGCCCTCATTGACACAGGTGCCGCCATATCTGTGATTGCCGAAAAACTATTCCGCTCAATACGAAAAGTCACGACGCCTTTCTTCGGTCCATTACTCCGCACGGCCACAACACAGCACGTCCAGCCGGTGGCTGCGTGCACCGCCAGACTTGAAATTCAAGGAATGCTCTACATCGTCGAGTTCGTCGTTCTTCCCCACTGTTCCCACGATATTATTTTAGGTTGGAATTTTTTCTCTCGTCAACAAGCTCTCATTGATTGCTCCCGTGCAGAAGTCGCCTTCTTTTCGCTTGGCAATGCCATATCCGACGACGTTTCGCTTTCCTGCAACAAGTTATCCCTCACTGACGACATCCAGATACCCCCGCACGCATCCTTTCTGGCACCTGTATCCTGTTCCGTTGCCTCCGACTCTACTGTACTCTTCACACCTTCCACTGCTTTCGTTCGTCGCCACATCTCACCACTCCCAACCGCGATGCTTGGCCTTCAAGCAGGTGCGACTCACCTTCCTGTCTACAACCACTTCCCATTCCCGATTACGTTGCTTCGCGGCGAATCTCTCGGCACTGTGGAGCCTTACGACACCATTACCGCGTTGGAACTTTCTAATGGATCGTCCGAGGTCAACACCCTCTCCGGTAGTCCCGTACCTAAACAATGGCCTGAAGACGTTGTCAGCCACGTCATCGACAACACCTTAAACCCCAAGCCGCGCCATGACCTCCTCCGTCTCCTCGACAAATTTCGCCCTGCTTTTGACAGCCATAGCACTTCGCTGGGTCGAACGACGACTGTATGCCACCGGATTGACACCGGTGCTCACTCACCGATACGGCAGCGACCATACCGCGTATCTTCGACAGAACAACGCGTCATTGATGAGCAAGTAGGTGAAATGCTCAAGCGTGTTGTCGTTGAACCATCCGACAGTCCATGGGCATCGCCAGTTGTTTTAGTTAAAAAGAAGGATGGCTCGATCCGCTTTTGCGTGGACTACCGTCGCCTAAACAAAATAACCCGAAAGGATGTTTATCCATTGCCACGGATCGATGACGCCTTAGACTGCTTACAAGGTGCAGAGTTCTTTTTCTCCCTCGATCTACGCTCTGGTTATTTGCAGGTGCCTATGGCTGCAGACGATAAGCCTAAAACAGCTTTCATCACACCAGATAGCTTTTACGAGTTTCGTGTGATGTTATTCGGCCTTTGCAACGCGCCCACGACTTTTGAGCGGATGATGGATACTATTCTTCGAAGCCTCAAATGGAACACGTGCTTGTGTTATTTGGATGATGTAGTAGTGTTTGGACCGGATTTTCCTACTCACCTCGATCACTTGGAACATGTTTTACGCTGTCTCAGTGACGCTGGCCTCCAACTCAACCTGAAAAAATGCCACTTTGGGGCACGCAAGCTGACAATTCTCGGACATGTCGTGTCGAAGGACGGCGTTCTTCCCGATGCCGCAAAGCTCCGTGCTGTTAAAGAATTCCCAAGGCCAACGTCTCTAAAAGACTTGCGTAGTTTCATTGACCTCTGCTCGTACTTCCGCCGCTTCATTCGAAATTTCTCTTCGATTATGGCACTGCTGACAGAGCTACTTAAAGGAGATCCCAATCTTTCCGCGTGGTCCCCGGCTTGCGACGAGGCCTTCGCGACGCTACGTCGCCTGCTTACAACACCACCGATACTGCGCCATTTCGATCCAACTGCTCCCACGGAAATCCATACGGATGCTAGCGGCGTTGGTCTTAGCGCTGTATTCGCCCAGCGGAAGCCCGGCTACCAAGAATATGTTGTTGCTTATGCGAGCCGCACTCTTACGAATACTGAAGCGAATTATTCAGTCACGAAAAAAGAATGTCTAGCGATCATCTGGGCCATTACAAAATCTCGTCCATACCTGTACGGCCGGTCCTTCGATGTTGTCACCGATCACCACGCACTTTGCTGGTTGTCGTCCCTCAAGGATCCCTGCGGCCGCCTAGCCCGGTGGGCGCTGAGACCCCAAGAGTACGACTTCCGGGTTGTCTACCGCTCAGGCAAGAAGCACGCCGATGCCGATGCTCTTTCGCGCTCGCCTGTCCACACCGACATTGTCAGTGTCTCCGTCCTAGACGACCCACTTCCCCCATTCGCTTCTGTCGACATGGCTTTGGAGCAGTACAAGGACTCTTGGATTTCATCTTTGATAGATTACATTTCTGATTCACCTGAATGCCCACCATCCCGAGCGCTACGTCGGCAAGCTTCGCACTTCGCCATCCGCGACGGCATCGTCTATCGCCGTAACTACAGTTCCGATGGCCGCAAATGGCTGCTTGTAATACCCCGGCAGCTCCGCACTGATGTATGCGCCACTTTCCACGCCGACCCTCAGTGTGCACACGCTGGTCTCTTCAAGACCTACACCAAACTACGTCATAGGTTTTATTGGCGCGGTATGTACACGTTTGTGCAAAAGTACATTCGCTCTTGCACAGAATGTCAACGCCGCAAGCTTGATCCTTGCCGCTCTTCTGGACCAATGCAACCTTTGCCGTGCCCTTCACGACCCTTTGATCGGGTTAGAATAGACCTGTACGGGCCTCTGCCATACACAGCTGCTGGCAATCGCTGAATCATTGTAGCTATAGACCACCTCACGAGGTATGCCGAACCGGCCGCTCTACCCGCCGCGACGGCTCGTGACGTTGCCTCCTTCCTGCTTCAACGCTTCGTTCTACGTCACGGCGCTCCCCGCGAACTACTGAGCGACCGAGGCCGCGTCTTTCTCGCCGATGTCCTTCAAGAACTTCTCACTGAATGCCGCATTATTCATCGCTATACCTCCGCATATCACCCGCAAACAAATGGATTGACAGAATGCTTTAACCGAACTCTTGGCGACATGCTTTCGATGTATGTCGCCTCCAACCACACCAACTGGGACCTCATCCTTTCCTATGTCACGTACGCCTACAATACGGCAACCAGGTAACGACGGGCTTTTCTCCCTTCTTTCTTCTATATGGCCGAGAACCGTCATTTCCCATTGACACTATTCTTCCTTACCGTCCCGACTTGTCCGAGGGTACACCGGTTTCCGAAGCCGCCCGGTATGCAGAAGAATGTCGGCAACTAGCTCGCTCCCTTACAACGCAAGAGCAAGCACTACAGAAATTTCGTCATGACGACGGGAGCCCCCACACCCAGTTTTCGCCTGACGCTCTCGTTTGGTTGTGGGTGCCTCCTACTTCGACTCCAGGTGTCTCCTCCAAGTTTGTATCCCGATACCATGGACCCTACAGGGTTCTGCAGCAAACTTCTCCGGTGAACTACGTCATCGAACCTCTGACGCCCTCTACAGACCTGCGTCGCCGAGGCCGCGAAACTGTCCACGTCTATCGGCTCAAGCCGTATCACGAGCCCTTCGTCCTCACGACGCCTTAGGCCTCCTGTGCGGCTCCGTCTTCAGCGAGGGGGGAAGATGTAAGGAAGAAGAAGTGCGTCGTGTAGAGCTCCGCAGCCGGATCATCAGCGTTACTGAAGTGGGGCTCGGGCTCGACGCTGTTCCTGGTGCGCCTGGCTAAACGTATACGCTGCTGTGTCTTCCTGTCGGCGTCCTTCATGTCGTCCACAGCCGTGCTAGACTTACTTGTCATACATTCTTTGAACACGTGGCCTTAGGTGAACACGGTTACGCACATATTTTGCTCCATCGGTGGTTCGCACAGTGTAGCGCCTTGGTTGGGGACCAACTTGAGTGACAACTGCCTTTTGCCAGGTACTTCTGTGCCTCACCCAGACAGGCTGGTACTTTTCCAAAGTTGGAAGTGTACGAGTGCGGTTATCTCCATGCTTGTGCTGCGTACTCTGTCTGCGTTTGAGAAGTTGCTGATCCGCAACAGTGGAGTAGTGCGGTTTCAGGCTTAGTGGTAATGTTGGTTTGAAAGTTCTCAATCTCCTGCCCATTAACAAGTCTGCAGGGGAGCGTACTCCAATGGCTGGGGTGGCACGGTAATTGAGAAGTACCAAAGACAGGTCCTTGCCATCGCTGCATAACTTGATGAGCATCGTCTTGACCATCTGTATTGTTCTCTCTACCTGCCCGTTGGACCGGGGATAAAAGGGTGACGATGGCTCATGAACAGTGTCCCATTGATGCAGAAATGATTTGAATGCTTCAGAGTCAAATGGTGGTCCTTGATCTGAGCTAAGGACATTGGGGATTCCAAAGCGTGCAAATATGTCTTTCAGGACCATAATAACCGACGATGCTGTTAGTTTCCATACGCCTCACTTCAACGTATTTGAAAAGTAGTCAACTGCAAGGATATACGTGCTGCCTTGACAGTGGAAGAAATCAACGGCCAATTTTTCCCATGGTCTTGCTGGCAAGTCTCTGTCAAGCAAAGGCTGTTGGGGGTTTGACTTCTGGTTGGATTGGCATATGGCACAGCTTGAGACTAGGTTGACGATGTCCTTGTTGAGCGAAGGCCAATAAACGCTCTGGCTTGCCAATCCCTTACAAGCCACAATGCAGCGATGAGCTTGGTGCAGTTTCTCTAGAACTTCAGCTTAGAGGGCTGCTGGAATTACAAGGCGTTGCCCACAGCATATAAAACCTTCTGTAATGTAGAGTTCACTCCTTATGTGAAAGTATGGTTTCGCCACAGGGTGGACATCACAAAGGCGATCTGGCCATCCATGTTGAATGTACTCACTTAGTTGCTGTAAGGTTGGATCTCGATCTGTTGTTTCTTGAATCTGCTTTAGTTTTGTAGGTGACGCTTGAACCAGAGTTGGCACCATTAGTCCTGGGTCGCTGTCTGTAGTTTCTATCTTGGATTCAGGATCTGGGCACCTTGACAGTGCATCAGCCACAGACAGTAGCTTCCCTGGTACGTATACGAGTTTAGTGCTGTAACGCTGAAGCCGGAGCATAATCCTTTGAAGTCTAGGTGACATGTTGGTTAGAACCTTAGTCTGCAGTCCAACTAGAGGTTTGTGGTCTGTTTCCACAGTCCCTGATCTGCCAAAAGTGTAGCAGTGGAAGCGCTCAGCTGCAAACACCACTGCTAAGAGTTTTTTCGATTTGAGCATAACGCTGCTGGGGCGCTGTGAGAGCTGCAGAAGCATATGCAATTGATCTGCCTTCCTGTAACAGAACCGATACCATGCCATACGAGCTGGCATCTGTTGAAATAGTTATGGGCTTAGACTGGTCGAAATAACGCAATACTGGTGCTGTTGAGAGCTTCTGTTCGATGAGGTTGAAGGTCTCAGTGTGACAGCTTGTCCAGTGCCACGCTACATCCGCCTTGAGTAGCTCACGCAATGGGCTGCCATGGTCGTAGCTGAAAAGTTGCGGATGAACTTTGTCAGATAGGTCACCATTCCTAAAAGCCTTTGTAGCTGTGACTTATCGGTGGGCATAGCCATGGATTCAATGGAGTTGACTTTTTCGGGGTCTGGAGCTAGCCCCTCGTTGGAAAGCCGATGTTCCAGATATGTGATGGCTGAAAGTCTCAACTTTAATTTTGCTTTGTTGAACTTCAAGTTGTTCTTTCTTGCAATAGTCAGCACCATTCGAAGATGGGCCATGTGTTCTACGGAAGTCCTTGAGGCGACCAGTATGTTGTCGAAGTATGGCTTCACTATGACTTGGCCTTGAAACACTTCATCAATGGCCTGTTGGAACAGCTCGGGAGCTATGGCAAGCCCAAAGGGTACTCTGACAAAGCGGTATCTGCCCCAGGGTGTTGTGAAAGTACAAAGCCTTGAACTTGCCTCATCCAGGGCCAGTTGCCAGAATGCGCTCTTGGCATCAAGAATGGAGAACACTGTTGAGCCACTTAGGCTCGCAAAGAGCTCCTCAGGATGTGGTATGGGGTAGAGGTGCCTCTTGAGGGCTGCATTTAGGTTGCGTAGATCCAGGCACAAACGAACAGTCCCGTCTTTCTTTGTTATTACCACAATTGGATGAACCCACTCACTATGTTCAGTCACTGGCACTATCACGCCATTCTCCTCCATTCGTTTGAGCTTCATTTTCAGCTTGTCTTCGAGTGCGCCTGGTATTTTGGGAGGAGCACAAACTGATGGAACGGCACCTTCACGCAGGTGAATGCTGTACAGTCCTGGAAGTTGACCGATGTCTTCAAAGATTTCAGGAAATTCATCCAGCACTTGCTGGTACTGCTCTTGGGGCGGTGTGTTGGCTGAGTTTGTTACTGCATGAAGAGTCTTCACACGGGAGGGCAATCCCAAAGTTGTACATGCAGCGGCTCCCACTATTGGTTTTAGTGGCTCCTTCACCAACCGAAATCTGAGTTGGCACACCCTGCTGTTTACTGCACAAGTGAGTTCGCATTCGCTGTCTATCGGAAGCTGTTGCCCACTGTAGGTAGTGACTTTTGCTGTCGTTGGCGTTGTTGCTGGTCTGCACGGCCACTGTGTGTACAGGAATTATCTTGACATCTGACCCGGTGTCTAGCTTGAATGTCACTTCATGCCCATTCTCACTGACAGTCTCGCTCCAGTCAGTTGTGTCGACAGTGACACTGCACGCAAACAGCCCAAGTGTAATTCCTCCTGTGAGTCTTGCTGTAGATGCTCGTTTAGCAATCCAACTTGCGGTCTGTACACTGCTGGCTACCGTCGTGGCTGTTTGCACAGATGCGCGAAATGGCCAAATTTTCCGCAGTTGTGACAACGTTTACCATAATCTGGGCACTGTCGAGGGATATGCGAGGTTCCCCATCGAGAAGACTTACGATTATAATTTTCAAACGAGCGATGAGGCTGCTGAGGCCTGTTGGCACTTATCGGGCGATCCGATCGCTTCGTGGGTTTTTTTTTATGCTCGTAAACGGCATTAACCTCTGGCTGTTGGTCGCTTGTTGCGATTTACTGTACATGCCTCTTCGAGATTTCAGATGCCTTGCATGCAGACACAATTTTTTCAAGCGTAACGTCGCGCTCTCGTAAGAGACGCTCACAGAGAGCTCCGTCATGAATGCCAACCACTATGCGGTCACCAATGAGTCTGTCGCACTTGTCGCCAAAGTCAAATTTCTGCGCCTGTCGTCGAAGATCTGTTACAAAATCGTCAATTGACTGACCTGGCTTTTGCACTATAGAGTTGAACAGGGTCGCTGCCTGTATGACGTTCTTGTACGGGCAATACAGCTCGTCAAACTTGTCAAGAACGTACTTCACTGGGTCTACGTCGTCGCTGTCGGCTGCAGGATATACACGAAAAGTCTGTGCGATGTGAAGAGCATACGGTCCCAGTACATGAAGCAACAATGCCTTCCGTGCTGACTTATATCGTGTATGCTGCGCGCCATTCTTCCCATGCGGACGTTGGGTCGTCACCCGCTTCCAAGTGCAGTGGTGGCTGGATAAACGCGCTGGCCATGCTTGCTGGTTGCGGGCGAAGAGTCAGTCAATCTTCTGACACCATGTTATGTTGTTTGGGAGTCGCACGGTTATTGTACGACCTGGGTTATGATGAGACGGCATGGAGCCGCAAGTGACATACTGCCATGTGTGTGAGCAAGCACTGGCTAAGCTTGACTTGCCTAGCCTTTCTTATTATACCGAAACATGGGTAGGGGGCGCTAGCAACTATACATAACAGCATTTTGCCCGCGTTCGCACCGAACGCACGCGGCGTTGGTGACTGTTGAGGTTTTTGACGAGATCAGAACTGGACACTCGTCGAGGAGCGTCGGAAGTCTTTACCACTTCCTCGCCCCGCAACGTTTTTATATATATACGCATTTGGTGCCGCAGCTAAACGTAGCCTTCCCTACCTCCCTCCCGTCCTCCCCACGGCCTTTCGCACGACGGAAGAAGTCGCGTTTGCTCTCCGCTGTGCGTTCGCTCTCCGTGAAAGCGCGCGTCGCTCGCGCGCTTTCACTCGCACATACAGCATACGGCGCGCGGCGACGATTTCATCGCCGTTGGACTCTATACGGAACCTCACGGCGACGGCGATCACAGAAATCCGCTTGGAGTGCCCATATAATTGCTATCGCAATAAAAAGTAATCGATGATTTGAAGGAAACCGATAATGAATGAATCAATAGAGTGTGTAATAATGTAGTCATCCTTGCATAAAGAGGTAGAGTACCATGAACTTACTATTAAAAATATCTAAAGGGTCGACGTAAAGAATAAGTAAGCTAAGTTTTGAATAAATGATTAATAATATCACTGTGAATTTTTCTTTTCGCTATTTGAATTTACTAATTGTCTAATTCATTGAAGGGTTTGCGTCCGTTAACGGTCGTGACGAAGGCGATTCGTCCATGCATTGAACATACCCACGAGGACGATTGGACACGCAGCAAACATTTATAAGACAGCACAGAAATGCCAGAGTTTTCAGAAAACTACAAAAAGAAACGAATTTGATATGGAATCGCAAGAAAATAGAATAAAGAGCAATAATTAATTGCAATATTTAAAGAAATAATTTGACGAAAATATCGCATGCTCCTCCAGGAACGTCAAATACTATTAAATGAGCGCATACAGCACCCTGGCGGTGGCCTTGGCAAACAGTACCGAATTATGAATAATTTGAAAAAAGGAATAGCAAGCGTGAGATAACTAGGAAAATGATAGAAGAAAAAATCTGCGCTATGTGGAGAAACGGCAGTAAGAAAGAATAAAGGTGATCGCTTGTTACATTGCATAGTTTTTATTTACCCCGGTTTTGAGTGTTCATCTACCGCCCGATTCTTGACCAATTGTTCTTCGTGGGCACATGCCGCAGCTGGTCATCATCATCATCAACATTATAAGCTTTCCGTGATCAGACACGCTCCTTGACGTGCTTTAAATTTCAGCGACTGGTAGATAGGCCTGTGCGAGACTACGACTCTTACGCTGTTACCCTTTGAAAGTGAAGCTTTTCTTGTTTTGTCTCTTCCTCAGAGAAGAGGCAAACTAACGCAAACCTAACTAAACCAACTTTCGCAGAGTTTTTCGTTATTCTATTTTCCCAACATGCGTCAGTGCTGCCTCACTGCATCTTCTTTACTAATGTCATTCTTTCTCCAGATGCTGTGCTGGAAAATGTATATTTAGAAATCAACAGTGCTTGAACAAGGGATGTATCGGGCTGCAGGCAGCGTTTATTCTCCCGCGTTTACCCAGTGGCTATGTCACTCTGCCAGCGAGCCCAAGGTCGCGGGTTCGAGCCGCAGACACGGCGGCTGCGTTTCGATGGGGACGAGATGCGAAAATGCTCGTGTACTTGGGTTTATGCGCACGTTGGTGGACGCGAACAGCTCACCACTTAATTGGGAAGCCTACTATAGCCTAGTGTATTCTTAAAAGCCCCAGTGATTCTTTTTTCACCACCCCTAATCAAACCAGCGAATGCTTCAACAGGGGGGACTCGTCCGCGTCATGATGAAACCCCCGTGTCGAACGCTGGTTTCAGCCTTTGTTCGGCCAATGTGGATCGCAGTCTCCACCTTTCTTTCAACCTCTGTCTTTCTTATATCGGAGACGAAAAGCCAAGCAGGAGAATGTCGACAGGGTCAGCACAGAAGCTCGCAAGAGAGGCTAACAGCAGGGAGAACACCGATAGCGCTTGACTGTGCAGCCTCTTTGTTCTCATTATTATTGCGATAGCAATTATATGGACACTTCAACCGGATTTCTGCCGTCGGCGTCGCCGTCGTCGCCGTGAGGTTCCCTATAGATAAAATCTTCGCCGCGCGCCGTATGCCCGAGCGGAAGCGTGCGGGGACGCGCGCTATCACGGAGAGCGAACGCACTCAATCTCCCAAGCGCAAGCAAGGAAGCGGGAAGCCAGCGCCGGAGGGAGCAGGGGGGGGGGGGGGGGCACTTCTATTCTGCCAACAACCGCGCTCGTCGCTCGTCCCGCACCGTCTCTTATCTCCCCACGGCTCTGACCTTTATGCGCCGTGCATTCGCCGCTCAGTTTCCGTTGAAGCGATAGACCGCACGTACCTTCGCCGCGGCGGCGTATGCTCTTGCTGCCAGCATTTTGACAGTCGTTGTCTGCAGTCATTCAGTGTGATCTATTCATGTTTGTTTGTGCGCGCTCACACCACGCTTGTTCATTTAGTTAGTAAAAAGTTGTCGCAGTTTCACCTGAAAGGCGAAGCATCAATTGCGATAGCAAATTTGTAGATAGCTATACGGAGTATTGATATTAGCTTTATCAGCTGTATAAACTTGGACATGCAGCAGCACCGGCAACACGCAGAACTGTTGTTGACGCCGTCGGCGTTATGCCCGCGTTCGCTCAAAATGCGTGCGGCGTTGGTGACTGTTGCCGGAGCCTCTGATATAAATAGGCACTTGGTGCCGCAGCTAAACGTCGCCTCCCTTCCCTCCCCCCTCCCCCATGGCCTTTCGGTAAGTGGTTCTTGAGGGAAAGGGAAAGGTTGGCGCTATCTTCTTTCGCGCGTAGGAAGAGGCGCGTTTGCTCTACATATATGGTGATTGTAAAGGAGGAAAGAGACGCCTACTTCTGCAGCCCTTAAGGGAGCACGGCGCAGAACGCGCGTTTGTTCTCCGCCGTGCGTTCACTCCCCGTGAAAGCGCGCGCCCCTCGGGCCCTTTCACTCGCACATACAGCGTTCGGCGCGCGGCGAGAATTTCATCTCCATTGACGTCATCCGGAACCTCACGGCGACGGCGACGGCGACGCCGACGGCAGAAATCTGCTTTTGAGTGTCCATATAATTGCTATCGCAATAATAGTCGGGCCACATTTTCCAACGCACGCTACACATGCAATGCTGCCCGGATCGGCAGTGCAGAGCTACAGGTGTGTCCCTTCGCACGCGCTGCCCACGGGAAGCGCTTCTCATCAACACCACCGTTTCACACGCGCCTTCTCGTGGTCATCGAGTCTCTCTTCATGTCGGTCTACTTACGCCGCAGCACACCTGCTTACTTAATCAGCTCATCAGTCAGTCAAATAACTTTATTTAAAGGCCCTGCGGGTTTGTGGGACGGGCAAATGGTCCCGCCTAGGTGACGGCCAGGAGCTCTTGAGCCCTGGCGGCTTCCTCGGCCCGCTGGACAGCCCAAAGTTGATCGTCAAGGGCAGAGCTGAGCAACAGAGTCTCCGAGCGCACGCGGAGGCGATCGCGAGAGGCTGCATCCCCATTTTGTTTGTTATGCCTCGACATTCCCATAGCATATGTTCCAGATTGGCTCTAGAACCACAGTTTTTGCATTTATTTGTCTTGCACATGTCTGGGTAAATGAGATGCGAGATCGCCGGGTTCGAAAAGTTCTGGTCTTTAATTGCCGCCATTCGACAGACTGCTCATGTTTTCTACAATTCGTATTGCTACCAAAGCCGCTCACCTTACTTCGTATGACATTGCTGTGTTGCTATCGCATTCATTGCTTCGCCCTTAGGGCGAAACTGTGAAATTTTTGTTTTGGCCTTCGTTTTGGCCACCAGGAACCACAGTATTGGTGCTATCATTGTCACCTACCTGTGCGAAGTCACCATATGTATGTGCCTGGCTGTTTCACCGACGATGTATCCGATGATCAGAAGATAGGAATCTCGTAGAACGCAACTTTTGCTGAGCATCCCTCGAGCTGTGGCGCATGTCATAAACCACACTATTATCTACAATGAAATATGTCGTCACCTATCATTTACATTCACCTTGAGGCGCAGGTCGCAGCAGCGGAGTCCATGCCAGTACTGAAGGCATGCTCACTTTGTAGGAACAGCAGTTTCAAAATACCTGTACCCAATCTTGCGGCGAAATGCATCGGCGTTGCCCCGCCTTCTCAGATGGAGGTTCGAAGACGGGCTGTAAGGTCGAATGATAAATCAACGCCTGTCAACAGGCAGGAAACTCGAGTTTCCGAACTTTTGTATAGATCCCCAATTAACCCAGGTACTTAAAATTTGCCAGCCTTAAAGTTGCCTACATTTGTTCTAGTTTTCTTAACCGTCTGTGGTTCCGAGAGTGGTTTGAGACTAGTGTTCAGGGCTTGTAGCATGCTATCGTCAAGCATTTCAGAGACAGTTCTGTGCGAATGAACCTGTAAATTATTTTTCTTTGGTACGAATTAACTTCGAGTCTCCACATTGACACGGAGATGTCGTAGCAAGCGTTTGTTGCTTTATTTGAAGTTGATTACTCCCTAAAATTACTGTGTTGTTCTTCAAATCTTGTTGGTTCCGAGATTCTTCATTTGCTTTCGGGCTGATTATACTCCGTTTGCCATTCATTTTCATCGTCGTTTCGGCATTGATTTTCCGTATGTACAATACCGAATTCACCCTGGCGGGTCCTTGGCTAGTCTTCATTTTGCAAGAATTCGTCATTTCCTGCAAAGCCGACAGCAGTGGGTCGTTATTTGCACGTTGAGTTTCTTTAGTATCTATTTCACGGCCAATTGATCATTTATTGTTTCTGTTTCTCCTTATCGCTCCAATGTGGGAATATCCGTGACGGCGTATTTGTTCCACTTGCATAAGTATTCATAGTTATTTTTACCATCATTTTGACGCAGATATCGTTCGACTGCGTGGCGTCACGCGAACGTCGATATATTATTTATGATTTTGTAGGTTTTAACGCATATTTAAAATGTATTTATATCTATTCCGGAATCCTCCCAATTCTAGGGCAGTCATCGCTACGATGACTATGTGCTACTCGCGCTCCTCCTGCCCTGCCCTCCCCTCCCTTTCCAGGACAATATTATAAGCGGTAATAGACCAAATAAGTCATTTCACGAAGACTCGGTACAGTTGTGCAAGTTTCGTGCATGCGTCATCCAAACGACTGTCCAACGGCTGGCATCTGTACAGGCCACTGCCAGCTGACGTCAGGCGACCACATGCCGCTGCTGCCAGGCTACTGACGTCAGGCTACTGACGTCAGGCTACTGACGTCAGTCGACCGCAAGCCGGCGCGCCATTTGCGACGCATATGCGGATAACTCGTTTACAACGAACAGAATTCAAACTCACGTTTCACCAAGTGCTGCAAACAGTGTGTAACTCTAAAACTTGGCAGAGAGGTTTGCTTTCGAAGTAATGTATCAACTAGCTCACCGACTGATGTTATTGGCAGAGTCGTACACAGCATCCTGCGGCATCCACGGAATGCCTTTGCTCAACAAGCTCAAGGAGCGGTTCAGAGCTCCCTGGGGCGGGTTCGTCCTGGTTAGAAATCTCTGCGGGCGAACTGTGGTTGGGCAAGACTGAAAACGGCCAACGCGGGCTTTGGAAGACTCCAGAGACACTGCAGTGGCAAGAATTTTATCTGCCCGAATCAGGCACGGCCGTAGAGAGGCTTCATGGGCGTGCGTGACCATGCAAGCTCTGGTGCGATAAGTATATTGTGTCATGGACATCACGCACACACACACACACACACGCACGCACGCAAAGAGATAGAGAGAGATCGGATTGGTTGGGCCATTTGTTCACACAATCTAATTTATTCGAGCAGGTGTAGAAACAAGTTTGGCTCTTCAAATAAAACTGAGAAGGATGACTTTATGCACTCCGCACTCACGCCCGCAGCCGCGACGCCCAGTGTGTCACCACTTGCGAACATTATAAACATTGGGTGCTTAATTGTCCTGCAATTGCACCGCGAGTTAACCCTGCTCCGAGACAAGCCAGCGAGGCTAACTCGATATACTCACTTTTTTGTCCCGCAGCCATCCGTGTCATATGTTACGGTACACGACAATTCCTTGTCTTCTCGTGAGCATTCTGCAACGTCTTGAAGTGCACCACTCATAAGAAAGTCACTGAAATAACGCACGGGGATTATTTTTATAAATATTTGTTGAAACAAAATCCTCTAGCTTTTCTCATCGCTGGTACATGATAACTTAAAGCAAAACAAAAAGAGTAACAGGGGAACACACATGTGGCGCAACTAACAGCGAACAACGGCGTTGTAGAGCAAGCACTGAGATGACGTATTGATCTTAGGAAAATTTTCTAAATTTTAAACGTCAATAACTTGTTTGCAGCGAATGATTATCCGAAAAAGGAACACGCTGATAAGCTTCCTTTTGTCTGCTCTGGCCCAAGGCCCAGCAATCAGAGCATATTCCTCTTCGCCACAAGTTATCACAGCCGCAGCTTCGATAAAGGACTACATAATGCAGATAATCAAATTAAGGCACAGTTGAGAAGATTAAAGGTAGCGCAATATTGACCCGAACATACACTCGAGAATGCTGACATGGGCATTTCAGTGCTGGAAACCCACTTCGACGTTCATGCCATGACAAGACTAATTTTAATTAAAGAAGAAAGTGCAGCGAACATGCGATAAAGCTTGAGTAATAATGAATCGAGCATGCAGCGAAATAACGCTGAACGTTTAACACCTAAAACTTTAAAATCTTAGAAAGTTTAGAAAGATAATTCAGCGTCAAAGACTGAGAAAAAGATGGGATTAGGAATGCAGCACGATTTGTCAAGGGCATAGAAAAATACGCCATCAAGATAGCGGCTAATGACAGTTGATTTGCGTGCGCCGACCCTGATGCGCCCAAATCATAATGAAAGCGAATGACGGAAAGGAAACACGAAAAGAAACTAATATTGACAATGAGAATTACACTCAATACTGCGTTTACGTCGAACATTTCAAGGCCTCATTTTTCTCCTGCGAACGAAATTGAACTGTCCGTTGATGGCGTCACCATACACGCACTTATTGACACCGGAGCCGCCGTTTCTATTATTAGAGAGAAACTCTGCCGCAATTTGAACAAAGTGACCACTCCACTTACCTATCTATCGCTGCGTAGGGCAACCTCGCACAGCCCGGGTCGTCATTCAAGACGTTTTGTATGTTGTCGAATTTGTCGTCCTATCCCGTTCCTCGCACGACGTCATTCTTGGGTGGAATTTCCTATCTGTAAATCAAGCTGTTGTCGACTGCGCTCGTGCCGAACTTACGTTATCAGTGCCGTGTTTTGACCCTGACGACCACCATTCTACTAAAGTTGTTGCTGCCTCTGACATCGATATCGCACCTTTCTCAGCCGCTCTGGTCCCAGTGTCGTGTGACTTTGTCGCGAACTCAACTGTTTTGTTTACGCCATCAGCCTCTTGTGCGAGCCGTCGGATCCTTCTGCTTCCTTTTGCTGTCGTCACTGTTTGCGGCGGTTGTGTTGCCCTTTACGTGTGCGATCCCCCCACGTGCCCTTCATCCATACTCCGCGGTGAGCGCCTGGGGAGCTCTCAATATTTCGACTGCGTCCTCCCGGCTACCATGTTTGATGATGCGGCATCACTTCCGCTTTGCGCCGTCACTCCTCCCGACGCGACCGATACCCCTGTGGACGTCTTCGCTCATGCCGTCGACTCAGCACTCACACCTATCCAGCAAGCGGAAATTATCAAGCTCCTCCAGCGTTTTCGGTCCTCATTCAACATTGGCCAACCGTCCTTGGGTCGAGCGTCAGCAGTCGTTCACTATATCGACACCGGTCAACAAAAAACCCCTTTGCGCCAGCGTCCGTATCGCGTGTCGGCCGCTGAACGCCGGGTCATCGACCAGCAGGATGACGACATGCTGCAGCGTGGCATCATCCAGCCCTCTAATAGTCCCTGGGCATCTCCGGTTGTCTTCGTTAAAAAGAAAGACGGCTCCATAAGGTTCTGCGTCGACTATCGCCGCCTTAACCGCATAACGTGCAAAGATGTCTATCCTCTGCCGCGCATCGACGATGCCTTGGACAGCCTAGAGGGCGCGGAATTCTTTTCCTCGCTGGATCTGCGCTTCGGGTACTGGAAAGTGCCGATGGCAGAGGCCGATCACCAAAAGACAGCCTTTGTAACACCTGATGGCCGATATGAATTCGCCGTCATGCCCTTCGGCTTCTGCAACGCGCCTGCCACTTTTGAACGAATGATGCTCCGAGACCTGAATGTGTCTCGCATGTGTCTCGCCGCATCCGAGACACATGCCTTTGTTACTTAGATGACATTGTAGTTTTTTCTACCGACTTTGCGTCACACCTCAGCCGCCTCGAGCCTCAGCCGCCTCAGCTTGCGTGCCTTACCGCTGCAGGAATGCAGCTAAATTTGAAGAAATGCCACTTCGGCGCTCGCAAGCCCACTATTTTCGGTCATGTGGTGTTGCGACTCGGGTCGAGGACGAGAGACGGAGTCTTGAAGCAGGCGAAGATGAGACGAAAACTTTATACAATATGTACAAATATGTACAGATATAGCAGGAATAGCAGGTAATAGCGGGTAATAGCTGCCATTAGCTGGTGATAGCTAGTAAAAGCAGTAAGAGCTGGTAAGAGCGCACCAGACCGACGGGGCGGCCGGTGGCGACTCTCTGGCTTAACAATGGGCCGGTTCTTCCTTAAATCCCCTTGGCGGCGACTCCTCGTCGACAGGAACCAGATGGGGCGGTTGCTGACGTCAACGGCGTCGTATTGTGTCGTCGCACCGCCTTGGCGACTCGTCGACAGAACCCAGACCAGACGGTTGGTGACGGCACCCGCGTCGTATTGTGTCAGTCGCGTCCCCTTGGCGACTCGTCGACAGGCCCAAGAGGGACGGGTGGCGATGATGGCCGGTGCTGCTTGCAATTACCCGTGACGAATGCATTCGACGCGGATAAATCGGCGTTCCTGTCGCTTCGATGAAGGGTTGGCACGTACTATGGCACAACAGTGGTCTCAAAAGACGGTATCCTCCCGGACCCTACGAAACTTAGTGCCGTGTCCGCGTTCCCCAAACCAACTACCCTGAAAGAGCTTCGCAGCTTCATTGACTTATGCTCGTATTTCCGACGCTTCATCCGCAATTTTGCCTCCATAATCGCCCCCTTAACCGAGCTTCTTACCGGCCATTCTGAGCTACCGGACTGGACCCCGGCATGTGACGACGCCTTTCAAGAACTGCGCCGCCTTCACAATTCACCGCCGGCACTGCACCACTTCGATCCCTCTGCTCCAACTGAGATTCACACGGACGCTAGTGGTGTCGGACTAGGCGCTGTTCTTGGACAGCGCACTGTTCTTGGACAGCGCAAGGATGGCTTCGATGAGTATGTCGTAGCGTATATGCCAGCCGCAACCTTACCAAAGCTGTGGTAAATTACTCCGTCACTGAAAAGGAATGTCTGGCCATTATTTCGGCTATCGCAAAATTTCGATCTTACGTGTATGGGCGCCCTTTTGACATCGTGACCGACCATGCTGGTTGTCTTCACTCAAAGATCCAACTGGTCGGCTCGCTCGTTGGGCATTACGCCTACAAGAATACGACATCCGTGTTGTTTATCGCTCAGGCCGCAAGCATTCTGACGCAGGCGCTCTTTCCCGGTCACCCCTGTCACCTGATCCTGTCTGCTCGTCTATTTCCGCCTGCGGTGCCTTCGCCCTCAACATTTCCGACATGCCATCAGAGCAGCGCAAGGACCCATGAATCTGTTTGCTTCTAGACTTCCTGTCTAGCTGGTCGCCAGCGCCGACCTCTCGGACGCTCCGTCACTGAGCCACGCACTTTATTATTCGGGATAACCTGCTTTACCGCCGCAACTACTACTCCAGCGGGTGCAAGTGGTTGCTTGTTATTCCCGGACACCTCCGCACCGACATCTGCGCCACTTTCCATGGTGACCCACAATGCGGCCACGCTGGGGTATTGAAGACATACTCTCGACTCCAGGTTTGGTACTACTGGCGCGGTATGTACCGTTTCGTTCCCCAGTATGTACGGTCATGCCCCCTGTGCGAACGACGCAAGACGCCACCTAAACATACTGCCGGCCCATCATAGCCTTTACCATGTCCCACTCGAGCGTTCGACCACGTCAGCGTTGACCTATACGGTTCGCTTCCCAGCACTCCCAGCGGCAACCGCTGGGTTATTGTTGCTATCGACCACCTCACGCGGTACGCTGAAACTTCAGCCCTGCCATCTGCCCCAGCAAAAGACGTTGCCAGTTTCATCCTAGAGAACCTGATACCACGGCATGGAGCACCTCGAGAATTACTGAGCGACCGTGGTCGCGTTTTACTCTCTGACGTCATTACAGCGTTGCTAAAGGAGTGTCGCATCATTCACCGCACTATCACGGCGTACCATCCCTAAACTAATGGCATGACGGAGCGTTTTAATCGCACCCTTGGCGACATGTTGGCCATGTATGTTTCATCTGACCACTCTAATTCGGATAGCATTCTGCCTTTCGTAACATACACATACAATACTGCAACGCAAAGCACCACTGGATTTTTACCTTTATTTCTTCTTTACGGACGCGAACATTCATGCACAATGGACACAATTCTACCCTATACCGGCCGGATGCTTCGGAGTCGACGACTGTTTCCCGTGCGGCTGCATACGCCGAAGAATGTCGCCAGCTCGCTCACTCGTTCACATCCCAGGAACAGTGGCGCCAAAAGCATCGCCACGACGCGTCCACTACGGCTACTTGCTTTGCTCCCGGCTCGCTGGTCTGGTTGTGGGTGCCATCTACTCCACCGGGCCTTTCCTCCAAGCTGCATTCCAAGTACCACGGTCCCTATCGGGTACTGCAACAAACATCCGCAGTCAACTACCTCATCGAGCCGATGGACGCGCCTTCAGACCAGCGTCGTCGCGGCCAGGAAATTGTCCACGTCTCCCGCCTCAAGCAGTGCCACGACCCTCCTGTGATTTCCTGCCCCTAGGTCGCCAGGATGGCCCCTCTTTCGGTGAGGAGTCATTGTACTGAAGGCACTGGGCCACGGTGCTGGGGAAGGAAGAAGAGGACAAGCAACGCTTGCTCGCCCGCTTCGCCATAGCTCCTTTTGACTTGTTTCGGTCTACCGTTGAAACGCTAGGTCGAGTGCTGCTAGGCAAACCACCCCATTGCATAGCACTCATTAAACGCCTATGTAGTGTTTCTTTCGATGTGGTTTCTTGTGCAAGAAAGTTAATTATATTGGTGCATGTCAGTAACTTTCGATTTGCACATCTGAAGCGCAGTATCCTGACTGCGCACTTGAAGATCGAAGTGGAAAGTACCATATGTCTTGCGCTTGTAATAGACGAGCACCAAAGTTGCAGTTAGGCATGTCTGGAGTATGTCCGGTGCTCCCTGCCAAAACATTCTTATAGGAGCGTTTCTTTGGATTATTTTTATTTCCAGATAATCTGCTGCCGGCGATGTTCATATTCATATTATATGCGTAGTTCGATGTGAGTTTTAAGTTGCTCATTTTATTTCGCCTCAGGATTATCCGACACTATATTTTAACTAAAGAATCATAAAATGTAACGTTAATGTAACGACACGTTCCAATGTTCGAAGTGTGACTGGAACGCGTTTCTTTCGCATTAGAGGAACTTGTAACGGGAACTCGTTTCAAATGGGAAGGAAGGAGAAACGAGCTTTCGTTCCTGTTTTAGATGAACGTGTACAACACTGGGTCCAAGCTTTGGACTCAACCGGCGGAAAAGAAATACAACTTCGCAGTGCACCTGTCGCGCCTCAAGAAAAGATTACGCCGATTGGACTGAACTGTCGTTTCTTTTTTCTTTGCCAGGTCCGCACCGTGGCCGAGAGTGATGTAGAAGAACAGCATCGGGAATCGGCTGCTTGCGCGAGGAGCGAAGTGGAGGGAGAGGAGGTGGGCAGGTATAGCACAGCTGGCCCAGAACAGGTGCTGTCTCTGCGTCTCCTTTATTCCGTTAATATATATATATATATATATATATATATATATATATATATATATATATATATATATATCATCAGCTTATATTTATGTCCACTGCAGGACGAAGGCCTCTCCCTGCGATCTCCAATTACCCCTGTCTTGCGCTAGCGTATTCCAACTTGCGCCGGCGAATTTCCTAACTTCATCATCCCACCTGGTTTTCGGCCGCCCTCGACTGCACTTCCCTTCTCTTGGTATCCATTCTGTAACCCTAATGGTCCACCGGTTATCCATCCTACGCATTACATGGCCTGCCCAGCTCCATTTCTTCCGCTTAATGTCAACTAGAATATCGTTTATCCCCGTTTGTTCTCTGATTCACACCGCTCTCTTCCTGTCTCTTATAAGACTTTTCGTTCCATTAATCTTTGTGCGGTCCTTAACTTGTTCTCGAGCTTCTTTGTTAACCTCCAAGTTTCTGCCCCATATGTCAGCACCGGTAGAATTCAATGATTGTATGCTTTTCTTTTCAACGACAATGGTAAGCTCCCAGTGAGGATTTGGCAATGCCGGCCGTATGCACTCCAACCCAATTTTATTATTCTGTAAATTTCTTTCTCGTGATCAGTGTCCCCTGTGAGTAATTGACCTAGATAAACGTACTCCTTTACAGACTCTAGAGGCTGACTGGCGATCCTGAATTCTTGTTCCCTTGCCAGGCTATTGAACATTATCTTTGTCTTCTGCATATTCATCTTCAACCCAATTCTTACACTTTCTCGATTAAGGTCCTCAATCATTTGTTGTAATTCGTCTCCATTGTTGCTGAATAGGACAATATCATGTGCAAACCGAAGGTTGCCGAGATATTCGCCGTCGATACTCACCCCTAAGCCTTCCCAGTCTAAGAGCTTGAATACTTCTTCTAAGCATGCAGTGAATAGCATTGGAGAGATTGTGTCTCCTTGCCTGACCCCTTTCTTGATAGGTAACTTTCTACTTTTCTTGTGTAGAACCAAGGTAGCTCTGGAACCCTTGTAGATATTTGCTAAGATATTCACGTAGGCCTCCTGTACTCCTTGATTACGCAATGCCTCTATGACTGCTGGTATCTCTACTGAATGAAATGCCTTTTCATAATCTATGAAAGCCATATAGAGAGGTTGATTGTACTCCGCAGATTTCTCGATTACCCGATTGATGACGTGGATATGATACATCGTAGAATATCCCTTCCTGACGCCAGCCTGTTCTCTTGGTTGGCTGAAGTAAAGTGTTGCCCTGATTCTATTGGAAATTATCTTGGCAGAATATCTTATAAAATACTGAAAGCAAGCTAATGGGTCTGTAATTCTTCAATTCTTTAACGTCTCCTTTCTTATGGGTAAGTATAATGTTGGCGTTCTTCCAGTTCTCTGGCACACTTGAAGTTGTGAGGCATTGCGTATAAAGGGCCGCAAGCTTTTCAAGCATGATATCTCCTCCATCTTTGATTAAATCTACTGTTATTCCTTCTTCTCCAGCCGCCTTTCCCCTGGTCATGTCTTTCAAGGCTCTTCTAACTCCATCGCTAGTTTAGGAGGAGTTTCTGTATCCGGTTCATCACTATTTCGAATTAAAGTAGCTTGGCTGTTTTGGGAACTGTACAGGTCTGTGTAGAATTCTTCCACTGCTTTTACTATGTCATCTAAATTGCTGATGATCTTACCATGCTTATTTTTCATTGCATACATCTTGCCTTGTCCTATGCCAAGCTTTCTTCTTACTGATTTCATGCTGCGTCCATATTTTACGGCTTCCTCAATCTTTCCCACGTTATAATTTTAAATATCCCTTACTTTCTCTTTGTTGATCAGTTTTGACAGTTCAGCGAATTCTATCTGATCTCTTGAGTTGGACACTTTAAAAAAAAAGTGTCCAACTCAAGAGATCAGATAGAATTCGCTGAACTGTCAAGTTGGACACTTTCATGTTTTGTCATTTCTTTATTAGGTCCTTTGTTACTTGGGAGAGCTTCCCTACAGGTTGCCTTGGTGCCTTACCTGCCACTTCAATTGCTGCTTCTGAGATCAGCCTAGTTGCGGTTTCTTTCATTACCTCTAGTTATCTTCATCTTCCTGTTCTAAAGCTGCATATTTGTTTGCAAGCACCAGCTTGAATTGGTCTGCTTTCGCCCTTACTGCGTCTAGGTTGGCCTGTTTCCTCTTGACTAATTTCACTCTTTCTCTCTTTCTCTTTTCCAATTGAGAGAAATCCTAGACCTCACTAACCGATGGTCACTGCACTTTGCCTTACCTAACACTTCTACATTCTGCACTATGCTTGGATCGGCAGAGAGTATGAAGTCTATTTCATTCCTTGTTTCTCCATTAGGGCTTTTCCAGGTCCACTTCCTGTTGCTGCGCTTCCTGAATAATGTATTCATTATTCGGAGCCATTTCTTTCCGCGAATTCTACCAACATCTCTCCTCTTGCATTCCTAGAATCGATGCCGTAGTTGCCAATTGCTTGCTCCCCAACCTGCTTTTTGCCCACTTTTGCATTGAAGTCGCCAATGACTACAATATACTGAGTTTGCACCTTTCTCATCGCTAATTCTACATCTTCATAAAACTGTTCTATTTCTTCATCATCGTGACTGGAAGTTGGGGCGTAGGCTTGTACTACCTTCATTTTGTACCTTTATTAAGACGACTGCTACCCTCTCATTAATGCTGTAGAATTCATCAATGTTGCCCGCTATGTTGTTATGAACTAGAAATCCTACCCCGGGTTCTCTCTTGTCTGGAAGACCTCTGTAGCAGAGGACGTGGCCTTTAGTCAGCACTGTGTAAGCCTCACCAGTTCTTCTAACCTCACTAAGGCTAATAATATCCCAGGCAATGCCTGATAATTCCTCAAATAGCCCTGCTAAACTACCCTCACTCGATAGGGTGCGAGTGTTGAACGTTGCCAGGTTCAGTTTCCATTGGCGGCCTGTCCAGACCCAGAGATTCTTAGCACCCTCTGCCACTTCGCCGGTCTGACCGCCGCCTTGGTCAGATGCTCCGCAGCCATTGGGGACTGAGGGCCATGGGTTAATTGTCGGAGTCATGAGGGAGGTAGTGGCCGAATACTGCCCCAGGGAGGCCAATTCCTGTTCTGGTGAGGGAGTGACTTTGATAAAGCTTAGTGGGCCTGCCTAGTTTGGTTGCACCTGAGCTAGTATAGCCTCACTAGCTTTCGGCAATATTTTTGCCGGTGTCAGGCACCACTCCATGCCTGAAAATGTAGTGGACTGGGGCAGGATTCGAACTTACGACCTTCAGATTTGAAGTCGGGTGTTCTACCTCTGCTCCACGCCACCACTATATATATATATATATATATATATATTAAAGAAATGATAAATGGAGTAAAATTAAAGGGAAGGAAACGACAACTGGCCCCAAAGGGAATACGAACCCACGTCATCGTGTATATATATATATATATATATATATATATATAGACATTTTTCTAAGCTCTAACATCTCTTCTCTACCTCTACCACGTGAAAGGCTTCCCTCACTACACATATATACACTTTTTCGCACTTCAAGACTCCAAATGGTAACGCATGATAAAGTTTAAAGGCGATTTAACCTTTAGTTGAAGTCAATCAAGGACAATGTATTTCTAAGCGAGTCCCATGGAGGATGAGAATGGGGCGCTGTCACAGGGCACGGTACTCTATCGCGTTGCCCCTCGCGTGAGGTGAGTAGGAGGAGGGTCGGACTGCTTAATTCTTTTGTAGCGTTAGCTACACTGGCCTAGCCAAGCCCGTTTCGCGCGGCACATCAAGAGCCGTGCTGCGCACGCGCAAGGATCAGTGATGTCACACGGCTTGCGCACCGGAGCCACCGGAGCCGGCACCTCTCGCGCACTCCGCCGCCGCCGCGCGCGACTCACCGCCGCCGGTCTGCGCATTCCAGAGGAGTGACGTCGTAGCCGTGGTAGACGCACTGGCGCCGGCGCTCGCTCGCTGTGCAGTCGCCGTCTGACACTGCGCTGGAGCCGCTGCGCTTCTGACTGGCGTTTGCCAGTGTGGTATAGGCACCGGGCGGCCGTCGTAAGGCGCCACCGGCGCGCCGGCGATATGCTGGCGAACAGCGCCGCGAACGGCAGCTGTCAGAGCACTGGCATGTGAAGCAGACGACGGGACGAAGGCGCTCGGTGCTTCCAGTGATTTGGCGCTGCGGGTTTTAAGGGCTGACACACCGGATAACCCATTTTCGTGTGTATGCTTTTCAGAAAGGTCGTCACTTGTACGAGGAAGATCACATTCGTGGCATCAGGTAGTATATAGAGCAGAAAACGAGCGCAAATTGCTATGCAAATGCACCACGCGAATGGAGCTCACCGCGACAAGCTAAGAAGTGGAACTCCAGCAGTTATATTCCAGATGTTATTTTGTTGTGCGCGTTAAAATTCTCGCATATTTAGTCATGTGAATAGGCGAAGAACACAAAAATTATGGAGAGAAAAAAAAGGAGACATACATCTTCCTTATTCTGCTTCTTGAGCAGCTTCGCCGATCGCACATTTGTCAGTAAGTTCCGGTTCTCTGTTCGTTGCAGTTATTTTATCTTTGCAATGCTTCCCCATTCTTAATTGCTTATAAACTAGCCAGATCTTCAGGCACGGCCCATTTTATATAGCTTAGCGCGACGGGAGCCGTCGGTGGCGGCGAGTGTGAACACTGCTGCATTAGCGTTCGCCCTCGATGCACAGCACAGTCATGTGCCGGACGCAACCAGAGTTGGGAATTGCTAGGAAGGAAAATGTACATTAAAAAGAAGACTGATACACTGATAAGACGGCAAAATGACTACAACTCTGAGTGTTCGCCTTCGGTGCCCAAGCTCCGGAGCCGTTACACTGCGGAGGCGAAGAGAGGCAAGTGGGACACGAAGCTCTTGAGTATGAACGGCTTTTTAGGGGCGAAGCTCCTTAGGGTGTGGGTCTGTCCCTCCTCTGTAGTATGTAGTAGTAGTAGTAGTCGTCCTCGTAGTCGTAGTAGTAGGTAGCCACGTCTACTTTTATGAAAAAAAATTCCCAAAGTTGTGTCCATAGCGCGGAATCGAAACAGGGACCCCTCGCTTCCGAACGCGCGGCGCTAACCACTACGCCACGAAGCGCACATGGACACACGCACCACGATGACAATAAACACCCAACATTAACGAAAGACTGCGCGTTTCTAACGCGTTTGTGCTAGCGCGTTACGGCCCGTGTAAGACGCTGGTGTAAGACGCTGTGGCCTCTCCGCCTTACCCCCGTATTCATAAACGCTCCTCGACTTGAACTTGACTTGCCACCGCCTTGGGCAGCGCATTCGAAACGCGTTGAAGGCGGTGGCAAGTTAAGTTCAAGTCGAAGAGCGTTTATGAATACGGGGGTTATACTCTCTCAGCAGTCATGTGATGGCGTCGACAAACGCGGTGCACGTTCCGGCATGTGTAAACGGCTGCGTAAGACACTGTGGCCTCTCCCCCTTACTAGAGAGTACTGCACGTTTCTAACGCGTTTGTGCTAGCGTCCCCTTAAGCGGGAGATGGTGCAATTATAATGAAGGGCGCTGTTATAAAATAGGAATGACGTCACATATGGCGCGTGTCATTGGTGGAAGTCAATCGTTCGACTTAGTGCGGCGAGACTGGGCGAATATTACACGGAAGATTCACGGTTTACCGATGATTCCCTCCGGAGCTTCGCCCACTCATCATCATTCACCCCGTGGATATGCGGTGTTTTTTTTTATTAACGTTAGAACAACTAGACCATAGCAAATCAGCGTCGGAAATGTACAGTGCCCAGCGATTGAAGCACTGGCAGCGCGCGGCTGCCACCGTTTTTTTTTTTTTTGTTTCTTTTCGCGCCACAGGTGAGCGCTGTGGGACCAAATGCAGTCATAATGCCTTACGAAGGTTCTCGCTTTCACTCTACACTACAGTGCATCAGTTTGGTGTCCCCAGCGCTTACAGTCCGTGCAAAAAGCGCTGGCGACCATGCGATTCGAGTATCGCGTTTCAATTGCTGAGCACTGTACGCGCTGTTGCCTACAGACCGCACGTATACAGACTTTCCGCCTGAAAAACGCCATGCCGCGATGAACAACGGTTGAATTGAATGTCCTAACCAGCTTCAGTCATATTTCAGTAACTGTTGGTGCACCCAAAACGCAACATGTTTGATGAGACTTGGTTTCACGGCAGCGCCTGCTGCGCGCGGGCCGGCCGCCACATGCCATTACAGTCGCGGCGCCGCCGCATGAAGGCGCCACCCGTCCAAATTCATCCCGCGCCCGGTGCCTATAGCCATGGAGAAGGAGAGCGTAAATGCTGCTCAACAGCGCCGAAGAACGGAGAAGCTTGACTCATCGGATCCCGAAGTAGTTGCCTGGCAATTAGCGGTTGAGCGTAGGAGACAACCAGGAAAGCTAAGAATAATCAGCTGAACCTTTGCTAACGCTACGTATATAATGGCATAGCAGAGCTAAGCCACTGCAACTTTTTTACTACACTATATGCAGGATCGGCCCACATTCTTAGACTGCCCATACCCATGGGAACAGCTATAGGCAGCACTACTTTCGGAATGAGCCCACATATGTACGTAAAGAAGTATATCTGGTTGTTTATTAACAGCAACAAGATAATTGCGCACGACAGGTTCGTTGGATGATGCTGAAGACAGCGGAAAAAATCTGCCGATGTCAACAGCTTGACTGAGCCACAGGCCCTAAAGCATGATGCTATGCACACATAGCAAACATACTGAAGATATTAACAACGCCAAAAGACATGATGAAATGATGGCGACAGTAACGAATAATAATAAAAAACGCCTTAAGAACAGTTAAATGACTAACAAAATTTCCCAGTCACGCGCACAGTCAGATGCAGTGGTGAGCAAAAAAATTCTCAAAAATGCAAAAAATATTAACAAATTATAAAGGGTTTTGAAATGAGTGAAATATTTGAAACTGCACGTTATCTCCTTAGAGGTTATGGTTAACTTAGTAACATGGGACATGGGCAATGTTTGCTCGCCATATCTTATTTTGCATGATCGTACTTTCTCGGGGTCATGTTTCACGCGGCTATGCTGTTTGCACGAGTAGCCATAGGTTCCGCAAAAAGAGCGTGCCATGTAGAGCTTGTTCACAATTTCTGCAAGCTTTATAGTCACGAGTCTAGCTATTCGCAATTTGGCCGACGAGTTTCCAGTCTCTAAAGTTTTCCAACTTGTTCCAAATTTACTCCCAGCATGCATCTTTCCGGCGCGTAGTTCGGCGAATGCGATAGTCGTAACGCACACGCGTTTACAACATCATAGAAGTAACCAAATGTGACGCACGACAGGTTGTACTAAGAACCGTGGTTTGTCCACGTAAAGCCGAAATGTGTGCACAGACACCTTCCAGCCCATCGCATTACTTGTGTCAAGAAGAACGCCAACAGGCTTCTAACAAGTTACCCAAAACCAGTGCCCAAACATTCCAACAAATGCTGACAGTGCGAGCAGTTATGCTCCGACAGACCGAAAGATTGAGACGGTTCTAATGCACACGTGTCGGACCCCTCTATACGGAACTGCGTTCGTTAGCTAAAATAATTACACATTTCGACGAACTTGTCGCTTACCGTGCCAGAAACGTATTTATAGCAGACAGAGCTATGCGTAGTATGCGGTAACGTTGGTCGGTGCCTTTAGCTTCGCAGCGACTTCGAGAAGAGTATTCTGGATGCGTCAAATTGTAAGGCCATTTCCTGTAATGTTACATTCGATCATGTGAAGCCTCTCGTGGGGCGGTCCTGCAAAGCGGGCCGACGGGCGCGCGACAAGTCCGCCGAACCCAAGCCAAGAAAAGAAGGCTCGTTCCCTTTGCACCCGAGTACCCATGCCACCAGGTAGCGCTAGCATCTCCTGCACTACTTTGTTGCACTATTTTGTTGCACTACTTGTTCACGCGAGCCTAGCTGAACACACTGCTTCATTATCGCATGGGTGTTGGACCATCTGTACTGTGAAGAGCATTCAGGTAGACCAAGGGGCCCAAGCGTAGTACTTGAGCTGCGTAAAGGTCACGCAGTTGTCTTCGCCGTGCCAACATGTGACCATGTGCGTCTTGCAGAATTTAGCTATCCCTTCAGAATCGGCAAGAAGTAGGTTTTCAGGGCAGGGATAATGTGGACCAAGCGCCTTCGCGTGCTAGGAAAATCGCATTGCTTGTCTTTGTTGTAATTGCGCTGGATTTGGAACCTTACAATCTGAGGGTAAACAAATATCAGTTGTAATCGGCCATTGTTAAGCAAGTGTAATAGTGAAGTAAAAGCCCACTACAGACTGCTGTAATATTCACTCTTCATTCCACTGTTCAAGGGACACTACAGAAAAACGTGATGCGTTTCGGTAAATGATTTACATCAGGCTGGCGTATAATATAGTGTTCGAAAGCGCCTACGTTACCTAAAATCCACTGAAAAGATTTAGCTACATTTTACCGACTTTGAAGCAATAGTTAGCGAAAATTTAGCGTCTTTTTCGTCTCACTTTAGCGATACGCTTGAAAAAAATATAGCAACACTGTTTTTACAGACTGATATAAAGGTCAGTATTGTTATATCGCGCGCGTTTTACTCATGTAACACATGCTGTAGATGACAGTGTACGGTGGCGGTATACCGCCATAGCTTTTGACAAACATTTTTAGCGTGTCGGGTACCCCGGTAAACGCAATTGCGTTTGCGGTAGCGACATCACGTGCCGCTTTATCTAATCACATCGTGTTCCCAGAGTGTTACTGTCGAAAAAAAAAGAAGGCATTTAAAATAGCAACGTGTTCACGATTACGCAGCTGCCGATAATTTACACCAGCAGCGAAGTGGAATACTCTTGTTCACTAAAATAATAGCGCTGTGTTTCTCTGGTGGAACATTGCGTCACCAGATGTCAGCACCAGCCCGATCGCTCACAGTTACTCCTCTGGTATCGAGGTAATCCGGAAACAGCATTTTGTTTACGGGAATACCGAACACGCTGAAACTCTCTACAATATCTCAGGCGTCTCTGATGGTCCGGGAATCGCCGGCGGCTGCTGTGACGGGGTCTGCGCTCGGGTTGAAGGCGCGGTGGGAAGCGGTGTCTGGCTCGGAGACGTCAGCGTGACGTACGACGCTGACCACAGGGGGGGGACAAGGTGCCAGCGGTTCGTCGTGACCGAACCCAACCGATCCGAGGATGTAATTGACGTACGCCAAGAACATCTCCTGCGGGTCCGTTCTGATGTTGTCGAAGAGGTTGTTAGGGCCTGCAAAAAGCACGCCACCAAATGAGAAGATGGTTTTGTTGGCCGCGTTTTTGCGTCGTGCTCGTGCGATTTCGATATGCTCTGCGCTCTTTTGGCGAAGGCAAAAAAGAGGTGAGCGGTCATTACCTTAAAGAGAGAATAAAGTGCACTACTAAGCTGCGTTAGTAAACTGCACTTCTGCAACAGAAATAAGACCGCTTTTATCACGAGAGAATGCTTGGTAAGTAAAAAAAAAAAGAAAATGCATATCCCACGCCCTGTTGAAGTCTATGTTAGGCGAAGCATTTTGCAGGCAGTCAGCTACACAGCGTCGTTCACTATTTTGCAAAGCGTTACCAAATGAGCCAACGTGTTCGTGTAAGGTGAAACAATTTGCATGATACGACAGGCGCAACGTGTCGAGTATGCAAGGTGTCCCAACTATAACGCAACAAAATTTTAAAATATGCAAATGCCACGTAGGTGGACAGCACCAAGGTAATGTTGTTTGCCATCGCTTTGAGATATTCAAATAATTTTTTGCACTCTGCCTAATTACATAATTAGTCTAAATTAATGAATTAACTTTTCAAACTTTTCAAAAAGTGTTTTTGTGAGCGTGAAAGAAGCCCGCGAACACGCACAAAATTTCCGGGCGACTGGCCCCCCTGGCACTTTGCGTGTATTCGCGGTCTTATTTCACACTCGGAAAAAAAGAAACTTTTATGTAGCACGTATTGAGCAACAGAAACCTATATGAGGAGCTTTAAATGCGAAGCATTTCTTGGCGAACATTTGCCACTTTCCATCCATCCATCAATCAATCAATCAATCAATCAAACAAACTTTGGTATTTACCAAAATTGGCATAGTATGAAAAGAGCGTATGACGAACATAAATGATAGGTCATGACATGAATATCATGACATGCATGTCATGTAGGTCATGAAACAGCCGCCTACGTCTTGGTGCTCTCATGGTCGTTTCGTTAACTTGGTATGGTCCCCGCAAACTGCTTCGCATAACATCGATTCCCACAGGGTGTGGGATCTGCCGGATTTTTTCACGCTGCTCTACAATTTCCTCGTTGACACTTTTCGTCAAATTATAATGTTTGAGAAGTTGAAAAAAATAATTATTACTAATTATGTAATTCGGCAGAATGCAAAAAAAATAATCTGAGTATTTCCAAGCGAAATCAAACAGCTTTACCTCGGTTCTGTCCAGCTTCGCGGTATTTGCATATTTTTAAACCTTGGTGCATGATAGTTGGGACACCCTGTATATCGTCTAGGATAGACTGACGGTGACAGCAGAACGGCTGATTTATCGTATACTCCGGCAGAAGAAACATTAGAGCCTGTTGCGTCAAGCCTGGACTGATCACAGAGGCGAAACACTGTCACACAGCGTTTCGTAGCGCTACCTGCCATGCGCGGAGGATCGGGATACTGGTCCGTGTTACCAGTGATTGTTGTGGTGCGACGTGTCACACGTAAATGACAGTGATAACGTAGACAAGGTTGACAATTATTCTGCCATTAAGTTCCCGCGTTTGCGGCGCAATTAAAACTGGCACGCCGGGTTGCTGCTCCCGTCTTTAAAAGAAAATTGTCGTCTGCGAAGTGACGTTTGCGCCAACTGCCTCAAAGATCTAGTTAGCGTTGGCATGAACAAAGTACGTATGTTGCCGATAGTGTAGAGCATCTCGGGGTATTGCGATGGGGGTCCATGGTTCGAGGCTCACCCATTCGTCAATGAACGTTTTGTTTCTTTAATTGAGGCGTCCAGAAAATGAGGCGAGACAGGAACCTATGTATACCCATAACCGCAATGTGCCTGGCACGAGAAAAAGAATGCTTCGCTTTGAAGACACGCAGTAACGAAAGAGTGGTGATGACGCTGCCCTGAACTTCCCGCACCAAGTCACCGTGACATCACGGATTTACACAACGACTACTCGGGTATGATAATTCGGTAAGGAATAACCACACTTCATTCTAAAAGAACCAATGAACTCTAACCATCTGGTTTCGAAAGCTTCACCGAAATGGCTTATCCGACAAGCAAATGCTTGGAATTCCGTGACGTCCCATTGACGTACTGGCTTAAATTGGCGAGGCCTTTGAAACATCGTGCTTCTGACTTAAACCGACTTTGCGACTGTACGAATCTATCGTTTTCAACGAGTTATTGCGCTATAAATGAAACAGTTTGCCGTTGTTCTGCTTGTGCGCCGAGACCTATTGCCTTTTGCGTGTAGAAGAACGGGCTTTCCTTGAAATTTACGCCCAATAAAGGCAGGTAGAGCGTAGTAAATGAAGACGCAAGAACCTCCGAACCGACAAACGTGTTCCACGCACAATTTACCACTATCGCCAGACGAGTGTTTTTGGCAAACATGGAACTGTAAGCACGGAGATCAAACAAATGTCATGTAATCACCATCATTCCCACTGTAGCGTAACAATCCCAGCGCCGGAGTTGGCCTCTAGTATTTTAGTAAGAAACTGCAAGCCAGGATTCTCATCGGCAACTTACCTCCGGCATCCATCAATCTCGGCCAGTCCTGCGGCACACTGCCCTGCAGTGTTGTCTGTGATATAAACAAATCTGTGACAGCCTGTTGCAACGCCTGCTGCAGCAGCTGCTGCTGCTCCTGGGACTCTTGCAGTGGTGCCTGCAGCATGTGCAGCAGCTGCTGTTGTTGTGGCGGCTCTTGCAATGACTGTTGCACCACCTGCTCCTGCTGCTCTTCTTGCTGAGGTTGCACGAACGACTCGCCCGACAGTGACAGCGACTGGAAGCCATCCACGACGGGCTCCACCAGCGCCGCCGCTGTCGGCTGCGACGCCGTCGTCGTAGTCAGGGACGTGGTTGTTATGGCTGAGGAAGCTGGTGCCGACGGCTGCGCAGATAACGGCGGTGGGGTTTCAATCAAACAAAGAGCTTGCAGCGTCCGCCACGGCTCGAGCTCACATTGAGCCAAGAACAAAGCAAGCATTCGGGTAGAGCGCACGTGCAGATATCAGTCCTGCAGCCTACGTACCGGTTGGTCTTTTCTTTCGCGCTCTACGAGCCGTGGTCTACCATATCCTGTTGCCACGGGAGTGACATCTTCGATTACGACAATCACAACGTGCTGGTCATAACCCTTCAGGTAGCCGCAACTACGATCGCACACAAGTACATCTTCGAAGTCGTTTTCCTGCTGAGAATCTACTAAAGACTGGAATGTCCTCCTCCTCATCCAGTCGCGGCCATCACCTGCTCGTCGTAATTTGTCTAAGATTCAACTTTTTTTTTTCCATCTGAAAACAGTTGGTGATACCTTATGCCTATGTTGTATACCAACCCCTATCGGCGTCTACAATCATGCAGGTTTTCAGCAATACAGTGCTGCGGCATTGGCGGGGGTGTCACCCACCGTGACGCACCATCGAAAGCACGTACCTGTTGGCAGTACATGCCGTCCCACACGCTAGGCGGTGCGGCAGAGGCGCTGACACTTGGCTGCTGCCAGGCCTGCTCCCCAGCTCTCCCCGGCGCCAGCCAGACGACCGGATTCATGCTGTCGAACTTTCGCCGCGCGATGGAGTCCGCCAAGTCCGCCGGCGCGATGGAGGGAAGCGAGGAAGGAGGGCTGCCCACGGAGACCAGGTCGTCCACCGACTGCGGAGCCGACGTCACCGGCGGGAACTCGCAGCACTGGACGGGGGACAGATTGCGCTTGCGTCCCGGCGACTGGGGTTCCAGTGACGCGAAAAGGTCTTGCTCCAGTTCAAGGCGGAAGGCCGACGGCATCAGCGCCGTCGTCGTCTTGCTCGGTGGCTCGGTGTTCACGTGTAGGCCCGAGAACAGCCGGGACGCCTCGTCATACCGCTGCTCACCTTCGTCGTCGGTCGGCAGAAACAGACGCGGCAGTCGTCGGGGCATCTGCCATTCGCGTGGCCTGCGGTCAGACCCGACCGAACTGTAAAGACCTAACACAATCACATTTAGAAAGCGCATTTGAAAGTCAGTTTTAGCTTCAGAATCCTAAAAGTGTGCTTGCTTGATCAGATTTCTCGGGCACATGCTCGCATCAGTGCTTCCGTATCTGTGGACAGAAAGTATATTTCTCTAGTTCGAGCAGGTAAAAGCGTCTTTTATTTATACTAACATATAAATACAAGTTTAACAACGCGTGATGGTTCCTAGCATTTATCACTTTTTATTCTGGATTGCCGCGAGACTTTTGTTGGATGCAGCGAGACTTTTGGTATAAGTATGAAAAACAGAAACGTCTATGTCGTTCTTATCTCCACGTAATGGGGAGACGAGTGAGAAACAGGCAGATAAAAAGGCCCACAAGGTAGTTATGCCGAAAGAAAGCAAGCACAAAAGCGAATGCATAAAAAGACTACGAAGCGCTATCATGCACAACGACCTCAGCCAATTGTTTGTACTGAGTAAACAAAACCCGTGGCTTCGATACGTATAGGGCTATTCTGTTCTATTGAAACTTTTCATCTTTCAAAGCAAGACAACGGACCACAGCGAAAATGTTCGATGAGCCGTGGCGCATCGTAACACTTCCTCGAGGATGGTGCCTCGGACTGCGGCCAACGTGTCGACTAGAGGTCTCTAGTTTGTCGAGGCCCGAACGAACAGGCGTCCTCCTGTCGAAGCACTGGCACCGCGGGCTGAGGACTGCCCTCGTATTCACCTGCGTTTTCGCGAGCTGCCATCGCCATCGCAACACACAATGTCTCGTAGCATACCACAGTCCCGGCCGCCATCTCACCCACCGGCATTATTTTCTGATCACGTATAGAACTGTTTGCATATTTCGCTTACAGGAATTCGACGCAGCCACGCAGGGACCGGACACAGTCACGTGCGATGGGAGTAGGCTCGCTCCCAGCGTAACGTCATGCGTGATCCGGGGGCCTTCTTTTAAATGCGAAGCATTTCTTGGCGAACATTTGCTACTTTGACCGTATCTATCTATCTATCTATCTATCTATCTATCTATCTATCTATCTATCTATCTATCTATCTATCTATCTATCTATCTATCTATCTATCTATCTATCTATCTATCTATCTATCTATCTATCTATCTATCTATCTATCTATCTATCTATCTATCTATCTATCTATCTATCTATCTATCTATCTAGCCGCCGACGACTTTGTGTTCTCATGGTTGTTTCATAACTTGGTATGTACCAAAATTAGCATCTACGACAAGAGTATATGATGAACATAAATGATATGTCATGACATGAATATCATGACATGTGTGTCATGTAGGTCATGAAACAGCCACCTACATCTTGGTGCTCTCACGGTCAATTCGTTAACTTGGTAGGTACCAAAATTGATATATTATGACACGAGTGTATGAAGAACATAAGTGATAGGTCATGACAAAAATGTCATATTGCCCCTATCCCTGCACCAGCGCCGCTACCTGCCGTCACCCCGTATGCGACGCTTCAGTGAGCGCAGGCGGTTCCTTATTTTGGAGAGGCTCGGCCGGCCGCACGTAAATCGGACATTTGGCGCATGCACGACCGACGACCGCTCTGTTACCACTGTGGTGAGGCGGGTCATTTATACCGAGATTGCCTGTGCCGTCGCCTTGGACTCCAGGGGTTTCCTGTAAATTCGCCCCGACCACGTTTCTGACAGCGGCCACCCGAGATTGAAGATTTTATCGCCCGACAGCGCGCGCCACCGTCATCAAGGCGCCAGTCGCTATCGCCGTCACCACGACCATCCTATTCGGGAGGTGCAAGTCGGATGTCGCAAGGACGCTCTCCGAGCCCTCGCCTGGAAAACTGACGTCAACAACATTTCGCGGCGATTCCGCTGATACTCGACGAGCCGAAGACCTCCAATTGAAGCGACCTCAGACCAACGGAGACTTGACGACGCCGGTGTCTCAGGCGGGAGACAGCTTTTCCATGAATACAGTAAAAGCTCGATGATACGATCACGGCTAATACGAATTTCCGGATGATACGAATTTTTCTGTGGTCCCGGCCGAGCCCCATTACTTTGCAACGTGCTAGAGAACGGTTGTTACGAATCAATTTTCAGCCTGCGTCGGTTGATACGAATAAACGCCGCCCCACGGACGGCCGCGAAAAAGAACAGCGCGCAGTCACGCGCTTTCTCTCCTTCTCTTTTGGTGCGGAGGCGCGGCGCCGGACAGCGCGGACTCCGCGACTGGGCGCGAAGAGTTTGAAGCGGTGGCGCTTCAAGAAATAAATGCTTTTTACGTACATGTGCCTGAGTGAGTTCACCTCTGACTCTTTAATTTAGCTGCAGTCGAATCTCGTTAATTCGAACACGCTTATTTCGAACATACCGCGCACCGACAATGCTCTTAGCAGCGCGCCAAATAGCGCGGCGGCGCCTCCGACCGGCATTGCTCCGACACCGTCATAGAGCAAAAGCTCAGGAGAGACCCCTCAATGCCGCGCGTGAAGGAACGAAAAGAAAAAAAAGAACCCGCGGCGGAAATTTCCCCCCTCTCTCAAATTGCAAGGTCGCCGTTTCTGCATCGCGCCGGAACAAGCGTGTACGTGCCGACTAGAGTGTTCTAGACAACCGTATTCTAGCACACACGTCTCAGCCACGCGGATAAAATGGCAGTGAACCCTTCTCCTCTATTTTCTAGTCACATGTTGACCTTGCACGCTGCGGCAGCAGCGCAGAAGGAAGCAGCGGCGGAGGCACAGTCGGGCCAACGAAACTGCCACGCCCGCAAACGCTCGCTTCCCGATAACGACAGAAAACGAAACTTCAGGGGGCGGCTAAAATAAGCTGGCGCCAGCACGGCGGCGGGCGCGCACGGAGATGTGCGCACGGAGTCAAAGGTGAGAGAGCTACGAGGGAGTTGAGAGGGAGGGCGAGGGGAGCCACCGAAGCGGCGGATTTGACGCGGCCATATCCGCTTCCCTGCCGCCCTCCTCCCTCACCTTCGACGGTCTCCGCGCGCACCCGTGTGCCGGCGCCGCCCGCTCGCTCCCTGAAGCTTCGTTTTCTGTCGTTATCGGGAAGCGACCGTTAGCCGGCGTGGGCAGTTTCGTGGCCCGCGCTTGCTATGCGCTTGCGCGCCGCGATATTTCACGACTCGCACCGTTCGTGCATCGTGCTATGGTGCACGAATACTTAAAAAATACGTCCTTTTAATTCGAACAAATTTTCGGGCCCCTTCGAGTTCGAATTATCGAGATTCGACAGTAGTTTTAATTGTGTTTCGATGACACGAATTTCGGCTAATGCGAATATTTTTCGTGACCCCGTGAGATTCGTATCATCGAGCTTTTACTGTATACCTGTGCTGATCGACGGTCTAAATGTTACTGCCTTAATCGACACTGGCGCTGACTACTCGATTATCAGCGGCAAACTGGCAAGTCGTCTAAAGAAAGTCGTTACGCCTTGGACGGCGAGTGAGTGACCTCAATTATGAAGTCCTTCTGGACGGCACCCAGCCAGCACGACGCCGACAGCCACGACCTGAGATTGTGCACGTCGTGCGGTTAAAACCACATCGCACACCATAATAGTCGTGGTTTCCGGACGATTACGTTTCTCCTGGGGCAAGTCTTTCTGCCTGTCAATGTTTTGTTTAGCATCGAGTCGATGCTCTTCTGGGAGGAGGGGTAATGCCACGTGCTTGTGCCATTTTGCTCCCAGAAGAAGACGAGGACGGTCTTGTCCACGAGCTAGCGCCTTGTCTTTTGTCGGTGCTGCGCGGCCCGTTCGACGACTCGGACTTACTTTAACGGCCTCTTTTAGAAGCCGCCTGTCTATTAAACTTGACAATATGACATCCGCGTCATGTAGGCCATGACAATGACCCAGAGAAAAAGTTTAACACTGAAAAACCACAGAAATGGGTTCGGACGTGGGCACTAAGTGAAGGTAACACTAAAGGACGATGGATGGATGGATGGATGGATGGATGGATGGAAAAACTTTATTTTGGTCCATTGGGTCGCGCTAGATTACTAGCCCGAAGCGGGCCGCTCCCACGTTGGGACCGAAAGGCCTAGCCTATCGGCCGCTTCGCGGGCCCATTGGACTGCCCATAGCTGTTCATCTAATGTGAGACTGCGTAGAGCTGCGTCCCACCGCTCTTCAGTGTTGTCCTTGTGGCTGCGTAACGCGGAGCAACGCCAGAGCATATGACTTAGATCAATCGTGTAGTTACATTTATCGCATGTTGTATTAGTAGATATCTCCGGATAGATCTTGTTGATTAATAAAGGGTTCGGATAAGTTCTTGTTTGTAAGAGCCTTAGCGTAATGGCTTGAGCTCTATGCGGAGGGGGGAAGACCCTGCATTGTAGGTAGAAGTGCTTGGTTAGCTCGTTGTACGTGAGGAGGTGGTCCTTGTAATCAGGAACCTCAGCATCTTCTTGCCTTGTGGCTGCGCGGTTGGCAAGTCCTCGTGCAGCATTGTGGGCAGATTCGTTGAGGTTCACGGGAGCACCGATGATTTCTCCCATATGAGCAGGAAACCAGATGATCATGTGGGGTTTGACGACCTTTCCGTCGAGAATTGCCAGGGCCTGTCTAGAGATGACTCCTTTGGCAAATGCTCGGACGGCTGCCCTAGAATCGCTGTGGATCCTGGATGTCTTTTGGTCTAAAAGTGCCAATGCGATGGCTACTTGTTCTGCAATGTCTGGTTGCGTGGTGTACGTGGAAGCCGAGTTGACGACTTCACCTTTGCCGTTCAGAATGACTGCTGTGAAGGCTCGTCTATTGGGCATGAAAGTCGCGTCAACGAACGAGCATTCTTCAGCCTGATTTTGAGCTTTCTCTAGCAGGGCTTTGGCTCTGGCTTGCCTTCTGCCCACGTTATGAACCTGGTGAACATTCCTTGGAACAGGCATGACTGTAATATTCTTCCGCAGATCGTTAGGAATTTCTCTATGATTATTATCTATTGCAGTAATTGGTATACCAATTCGTTTGAGGATCTGTCTTCCTGATCGGGTGGTAGAGAGTCTAAAGAACTGGGCTCTTTCTTGTGCCTCGGCTATTTCCTCCAGTGTATTGTGCATTCCTAGTTGCATGAGTCTTTCGGTTTCCGAGTACATCGGTAGCCGAAGAGCTACCTTGATTACCTTCCTTAACATTGCATTGAGTTTGTCTCTTTCGGATCTCTGCCACTCGTGCATGGATGCTACGTAAGCGAAGTGACATAGCACAAAGGCGTGAAGCAGTCTAACGACGTTTTCTTCTTGAAGCCCATGTCGGCGGTTAGTTACTCTTTTGATAAGCCTAATTGCGTTGTCCACTTTCTTAGCGATACGTAGAATCGTTTGATTATTGGACCCGTTGGCTTCTATCACCAAGCCCAGGACCCGGATGGAGTCCACCCTTGGGATGACGCTTCCGCTCCTGGTATAGAGCGTTATGTCGTTCTCCCCAGGAGGAATCCATCCCCTGGGTTTGCGGCCTCTTCTCTTAGGTCTGTGTAGTAGTAGTTCTGATTTATTTGGTGAGCATCGGAGTCCCGTTGGGATGAGGTACTCTTCAGTGACGTTTACGGCTTCTTGTAATCTTTCTTCTATTTCTCCGTCGCTGCCTCCAGTACACCATATGGTGACGTCATCCGCGTAAATGGTGTATTCAATGCTTTCGACGCCTTCGATTCTTCTAGCGAGACCTATCATTGACATATTAAAGAGAGTGGGCGAGATGACTGCTCCTTGGGGTGTGCCTCGGTTGCCTAGCTTCATTGTATCTGATGTTAGGTCCCCAGCCTTGAGCGTAGCCATCCTTCCACTGAGAAAGGCTTCGACGTATTGATGAAAGTGACTACCCAGACCGAGGTTTGAAATGGTTTCGAGTATAAATGTATGGAGGATATTATCAAAGGCTTTCTCCATGTCTAGTCCCAGTATCGCTCTCGTGTCCCTAGTCTTGTGGCTGATTATTTGGTTCTTGAGTAGGAGCATGGCATCTTGCGTAGATAAACCAGGTCTGAAGCCGATCATCGTGTGAGGGTAAACCTCGTGCTCTTCCAGGTACCGAGATAATCGATTCAGTATTGCATGTTCAGCAACCTTTCCCACGCACGATGTGAGCGAGATCGGTCGTAGATTCTCGAGGCCAGGAGGCTTGCACGGCTTTGGGATTAAAATGGTGTTGGCGGTCTTCCATTCGCCAGGAACATCACCGCTCTTCCACATCTCATTAATCAGTTGTGTCAAATACTCTATGGAGTCATCATCCAAATTGCGGAGCATCTTATTTGTTATCCTATCGGGACCGGGGGCAGATTTCCCATTAAGATCGTGCAAAACCGCCCTGACCTCTCCTACTGTGAACTAAGCATGTAAAGTTGGGTTGTGTGTTCCCATATATTCCAATCGAGGAGGTTGCTTCTGCGTGTCCTCGACGGATAGGTACCTATTCACTAGCTGTACAATAACTTCCGACTTGGATGAGTCATTCTGCGCCACGTGCAACATTTTGTTTAACGTGTTGCGTTGATTCGATTTCGTGTTAGTTTCGTCTAGTAGGTGCTTCAGTAGATTCCAGGTTCCTCCTTTTCTCATTCGGCCGTCTATAGAGTTGCAAACCTCATCCCACTGTTGCTTAGAGAGGGTTTTGCAGTGCTCCTCTATCGCTCGATTGGTTTCGGCAATTTCCTTTCTCAGCCTACGGTTGAGTCTCTGACCCTTCCATCGGTTGAGCAGAGATTGTTTAGCTTCGATGAGGTGCGCCAATCGGCTGTCCATCTTGTCGATCGGGAGATCCGTTAGCACCTCTTTAGTTGCGGCGCCAACGTCCTCCCTTAGTTGTGCGGTCCATTGTTCCAAGCTTAGGTTGGCTTCTCCAATCACCCTTTTCTTTCTGATTTTACGGAATTCGTCCCAGTCAACGACCGAAAATTTGCGTAGTCTCTTCTGCGTAATCCGTAAGTTAATCATTAATATATTATGATCGCTACCCAAGTCTTGGTTCAAGTTAGCCCAGGTGGGTTCCGTTGTGTTGCGAACAAAAGTGAGGTCAGGAGTCGTGTCTCTACATGTCGATGTGCCGCATCTAGTTGAGAATGCTGGGTCCGTGATGAGCGTAAATTCTAGGTCCGTCGCCTCGCGCCATAGACTTTCCCCTTTGTTCGTATTATAGGGGTAACCCCAAGTGTGGTAGGGGGCGTTAAAGTCTCCGGCAACGATTAACGGTTAGTCTCGAGCTAGTTTGACTGCTTTGGTAAGTAGGCACTTGAATCTTTGCTTCAGATCTTTAGGGCTGCTGTAGACATTGAGAATAAAGATGCTGTTCTGATTGCCAAGTGAAGAGTTTGGAATGATTTCCGTCATGATGTATTCAATCTTGTTACCAGTAATCTTTAGATCGTGCCTGATGTGCGTAGCGCTGTTACTAACTAGGGTGGCGATACCTCTCCCCCCCCCCTCGTTACTGTTCATCTCCGAGCGATACCCGGGCAAAGTGACGTTGGGGGTGAGCGTTTCTTGGAGTAGGATAACGTGCGGTTTCTCGGGGTGGGATCGAATAAATTGCTGCAGGGGCGCCTTTTTATGATGGTAGCCCCTGCAGTGCCATTGCCACATTTTGAACTGACTAGTTTGCGCAGCCATCTTGCTTGGGCTGGGGTGTATTATTTAGTGTAGTGACACTGTTGGACTTCGTGCGTTGTACGGGAGGATTAGGGGCCTTTGGATAGTAAAGGACTAAAGGACGATGGTAGAAATAATAGTCATGAGCATGACTCAGCAAAAATGACAATGACTCAGCGAAAAAATATTAACACTCAAAAACCACTGGAATGGGTTCGGACGTGGGCACTAAGTGAAGGTAACACTAAAGGACGATGGTAAAAATCATAGTCATGAGCATGACTCAGCAAAAATGACAATGACTCAGCGAAAAAATATTAACACTCAAAAACCACTGGAATGGGCTCGGACGTGGGCCCTAAGAGAAGGGAACACTAAAGGACGATGGTAGAAATAATAGTCATGAGCATGGTTCAGCGAAAATGGCAATGACTATGCGAAAAAATATTAACACTCAAAAGCCACTGAAATGGGTTCGGACGTGGGTACTAAGGGAAGCAAACACTAAAGGATGCTGGCAGAAGTCATAGTCATGAGCATGACTCAGGAAAATGACAATGACTCAGCGAAAAAAGATTAACACTCAAAAACCACTGCAATGGGTTCGGACATGGACGCTAAGTGAAGGAAACAATAAAGGATGATGGTAGAAATCATAGTCATGAGTATTACTAAGGCTTTCGCCCTAAGGTCTCTTAGGTGTAGCTAACGGGACTGCTGAGGACTCATGACGTGAATGTCGTGACATGAGTGTCATGTAGGTCATGAAAGAGCCGCCTATGTCTAGTTGCTCTCATGGTCGTTTCGTTAACTTGGTAGGCTCCACGCACACTGCTTCGCATAACATCGATTCCCACATGGCGTGGGATCTGCCGGCTTTTCTTCTTCTTTTTTTCTGGGCTTTTACGTGCCAAAACCACTTCAGATTATGAGGCACGCCGTAGTGAGGGCTCCGGATTAATTTTGACGACCTGGGGTTAAAGTCTTTAACGTGCACTACAACGGAAGCACACGAGCGTTTTTGTATTTCAAGAGATACACTATGACACCGTGTTCTGTAGGGCGTTCTCCGGCTGTTGTTCGGTGAAGTTAACTTTATTACTGACCTCACCGTTCCCCTGCATGTTCATCTACCTGCATATCTGTCTCAACCGATGCATACACTGTAGCCAAAGCTACGCATCATGTCAGAGCGAGAAAAAAATAGCAGCCAGAAGTAAAACTATTTCTCACTATCCGCCTCTAATCCTTCTGCGTGTGACACCGGTCGATCCGAAGGACCACAAAAGAATTAGTTGCGGACAGCGGAGAATTCCTTCACCGGCCGGCAGTCGTTGCTCACTGGCTGATTAAACCCCGCGTGGCTTTCGCTTTACTGAACGAAATTGCCGACATAGGGTCCAGGCGGCGACTGGGTACGTATACACGCACACACGCACATACACACACCCACCTGTTGCTGTAGTTGAGGCCCCAGAAGAAACCCCTGGGCCGAAGCATCTCGTACAGTCCAGACGTGGGGCGGAGCTTCATGAACCACTTTTGGAAGAGAGCGTGACGCACCGAGCTCTGCGAGGGGTATCAAGGTGCCGGTCAGTGAGAGAGAGACGTAATGTCACGCCCTTTCATTCGCCTCGCTAGAATCGCCGGGCGATTTGCTCGCTTTGGGAGAGAGGTCAGACGCATTGCTACAGACCTCGCCTCACTCGGCGCCAGCTCCTTGCGCCTCTCTCGGCGAGGAGCTCGAACTGCACCCTTGGCAAGAGCGTACTCGTGATTATGGGTTCGTCAGGCTTTGCGCCGTTGTCGTTGCTGCCTAACCTCCTAGAATATGGCCCACACTTGGCAGACGTGCGTGAAGTACGCAGGAACGGGACCACACACACACACACACATATGTATATATATATATATATATATATATATATATATATATATTAGTACCCTCTACTGAGAATTTCGGCCAATGATAGAGTGATATTGTCCGGAGGACCTATTCTGTGTAATTGGCTCACGCAGCTTGGACGCTGAAAGTGAAAGATGTTACATGAGAAATGCAAGCAAAGGACACACATGAAGGGAACACGAAGTTTAACGTTCCACCCACCTTTCGTTCGCAAAACAGCGCTCAAACACCTTACAGCATTCATCACTATTTTTTTTACACTTCTAACACATAGACTCATGTCAACCACTCTTCCACCTATATCCTGGCAAAATGTATATTAAAATTTGCATCACTAGTCATGAATTAAATTATCACAAACAGGTAAGCCTTTTCTATGCATCATTTTTTTATATTTAAACTCGCTCGCCAGCTTCTTTGTACCCATCAGTGCTCGTTGGCTCTGGCTCTAGGCCTTTCGTATTAACGTACGGACCCGTTTACTGGTGCATACATCGCGGAAGTGGCGGGCTGCAGAAAAGCGAAGGTGCCGATCAAGCGATGCCTTTCGCAAAAAAAAAAAAAAAAACAGTCACAGGCCTGCGCGGCACACGCAGCACAGTCACTCCGTAAGCTGGTGGAGCGTCTCAAAAGTAGCTCCAATTTCGGCACCGCGAACAACAGGGTCTTCGCGGCAAAGTCTCTTCACCTCGTTTTGACGAAAACGAGTCTCTTCGCCGTCAACGCCGGGCGGCGTTGACGGCGAGCTGCGGCTTGTAATGCTCTCTGCACAGCAGTCTGCTAAGCCCGATCAAGCCTTACAACTGCAACTTACATGTCGGGCACGCTGCATTTGCAGGAACCTTAACTAGATGGCACCACCATTCTTGCGGAGGCTCGGGTAGCTCGGGATCGCTTTGATTGCGCGCCTCGTCTTAATCGCATCTCGTCGTCTGCGCCTGCACACGCTGCGTTTACAGGCGCCTTACATAGATGGCGCCACCATACTGGCGGAGGCTAGGGTTGTCTGCGCCTGCGCGCCTGCCTAGGGAGCGTTTATAGGGCATTTTTACGCGACCCGATAGCAAGCGCTTGCGTGGCTCAGTGGTAGAGTATCTGGTTCCTACGCAGCGGACGCGGGTTCGATCCCGGCGGGAACCGGGTACTTTTGCGCATTTCCGGCGATAGCGGTTACGGTCGCCAGCGGCGGCGGTGGCGGCGGACACCATCGCGAACCCGAAACGGCCATTGGAATGAGTCCATAACAGCTTACACTCTAAAACGTGTGCAGCCTTCAGTGTGCCCGCGCATGCGCCAGGAAGTGCTATGCGCCTGTGGAAACGTCTGTCACCGGCGACTAACGGAGCTTTCTATGCATGGCATATAGCACCTTGCAGCTCTTCTTACAGCCTTTCAGAAGTTACTCCTACCTGCTGTAACTCAAGTCCCTGTATACGCTTAAACAGAAACCAAGCATATCCAGGGACTTTAGTTGTAACGGGTTAGCGAGCGATAAGTGGCAGTGAATAGTAGTCATTGACAAACGCAACTAGTAGCATGCAACGCTGTAGGCGCTGGGTTATTCCCCGATGCGCCATCACCACTACACGGTCATATGTAGTGATAAGAGCACACTTTCATTTGAACGAAGGAGAAGACAAGTATTGCCCATGATTCTTATTGCTTTGATTCTTTACGCACTTTGGGGCTTATCTTGACCGTAAAACTGGATCCGCACGGTGAGACTGATCACCCGTTCAGTCCGCAGACAACCGTGACGTGGCCTGAGCTTTAACAAATCGCGCCGCTAGCAGCTCGTCGGCGTCGTTTTTTTGTGTGACGTGATTCGATGTCGCTGAGCTACGTCATGTTCATCCGCTGGCTGAATCGGCAATCCATCCAGCCGTGTGAATCCCGCCTAAACAACCATCGCCCTTTGTCTCGCGTGCGTTTCCTGTATTGAACAGTATGTGCTCGCTACTTTCCTGTGAATACATTCAATGTCAGACTTATGCACTCATGCCACCCTTGACCTGAAAGTACCGGGCGGGCCGCGGTAAAGAAAGAAAAGGCACGAAGGAACAATGACGATTGTTGTATGACGATTCTCACTGACTTTAAATAATATGTTGGTAGTATGCCAATTAGGACTGCTGGTATCTCTACTGAACCAAATGCCTTTTTATAATCTACGAAAGCCATATGGAGAGTTTGATTGTACTCCACAGATTTCTTGATTACTGCCTGTTCTCTTGGTTGACTTAAGTCAAGTGCTGCCCTGATTGTGAATATTTTATACAATACTGAAATTATGCAGTCAGAGGCATTGCGTAATCAAGAAGTACAGGAGACATACGTGAATATCTTGGCAAATATCTACAAAAATTCCTTCTCTACCTTGTTTCTCCCCAAGAAAAGTTGAAAGTTGCCTATCAAGAAAGGGGTCAGGCAAGGATACACAATCTCTCCAATGCTATTCACTGCATGGTTAGAAGTAATCAAGCTGTTAGACTGGGAAGGCTTAGGAGTGAGGATCAACGGCGGATATCTCAGTAACCTTTGCTTTGCAGATGACACTTGTCCAATTCAGCAACAATGGGGACGAATTACAACAAATGATTGAGGACCTTAACCGAGAAAGTGTAACAGTGGGGTTAAAGATTAATATGCAGAAGACAAACATAATGTTTAATTGCATGTCAAGGGAATAAGAATTCAGGATCGCCAGTCAGCCCATAGAGTCTGTAAATTAGTACGTTTATTTACGTCAATTAATCACAGGAGGACTGATCATAAGAAGGAAATTTACAGAAGAATAAAGTTGAGTGGGAGTGCAGGCATTGCGATATCTTCGCTTGGAGGTTACCACTGTCGTTGAAAAGAAAAGTGCACAATCATTGCATTGTACCGGTGCTAACATATGGGGCTGAAACTTGGAGGTTAACAAAGAAGCTCGAAAACAAGTTAAGGACCGCATAAAGAGCGAAGGAACGAAAAATGTTAGGCCTAACGTTAAGAGACAGGAAGAGAGAGGTGTGGAGCAGAGAGCAAACGGGCATAGCTGATATTCTAGTTCACATTAAAAGGAAAAGATGGAGTTGGGAAGGCCATGAAATGCGTAGGATGGATAACCGGGGGACCATTAGAGTTACAGAATGGATACCAAGAGAAGGGAAGCGCAGTCGAGGATGGCAGAAAACTAGGTGGGGTGATGAATTCAGGAAATTTGCAGGCGCAAGTCGGAATCAGCTAGCGCAAGACAGGGGTAATTGCAGATCGCAGGGAGCGGCCTTCGTCCTTCAGTGGATATAACTATATATTGATGACGATCATCGTGATTATGCCAAGTATTCTCGCCTTTTAGACTTGTTAAACCTACAAATCTGAGTGCGCTTCTTAAGAAGTTCACCATGTACACGTTTTCACCGATTTAGAAGCTTCCTTCCCAATATCAAGCTCTGTATAAAGACTCACTGTTCTTTCCAGACGTTTGGCAGCTGGCGGTGTCGCTCAACTCAAGTAATGATGACAAGATGATCTGATAGCACTTCCACAAACACCCGAATGTCAAGGGATGCAGCAATTACTCGCAGAAGTTAAAATTGTAGATATTTAACCACGAAGACATATAACATCATTTAAGTCACCAACTCTGAGCTGTTCATTTCTTGAAGGTCACTAATACGAACAAATGCGCATGCATATCACAGCGAAACCCTTTTCACGAGATCAGGTATGCTTATCATTTTACTTTCTCTTGCATGATCTAGTCTTTGATCACTTGTCTTTCTTTTATTTAGATAAAGGACAAGCGATCGATAAAGAGTCACGTGGACGAGTTGGCGCGAGGTAAATTATTCCGGCCGGCTGTTCCACACAATTGGAAAGAGAAACAAAAATACAATAAAGGCAGTTACGGATTGCTTGCAATTAAGAATACGAAAAGACAGTGGGGGCCCGAACGTACCCAAGTATGTGTGCGGACGAGTCTACTCCCAGCTGCATCTACAAGGTCCATGCATCTAAAGAGTTCGGATAAAGGAGAAGCAGATGTATCGAAAACTCCATTTAGTGTGCGATACATACCACGGAAGAGTGGAACCTCGTCCGTTTCCAACATCGGAACTGCACCTCTACCGGCCCACGAGGCAGACCTGCTACGTCTGCCTCAAGTTGGGGCACCGTTCGGACGTTCGCCCAAAACCGGAATTGCGTGCATGCAGACAGTGTGGACTGGGCAACCCTGAAACCGGACATAATTGCGTGCTCAAGTGTGCGCTGTGCGGGGAAGCGCACCCCAAGGGTGCTCGTAAGGGGGGAGATCGCCTGAAAAAGGCGAGAAGTCTGCCCATTATTGACCAGAAAAATGGCGACGAGAGGATTTATCGGCGCCGCCGTAAGGATGACAGTGATGGAGGAGACATGAGACGGTGCTTCAGCTCCGAGGGAAAAACCTCGGCGAGCCGCAGCCGGGTCCTGATCGAGGTTCCAGTCGACGTCGACAACGAGGCGCCAGCAGAATGACGAAAGGAACCCCAACTAGGGGAAGAAAAAGAAGAACAAGAGAGAGAGAGAGAGAGAGAGAGAGAGACAAAACTTTATTTTGATGACGCACGGAGAAGCGTCGATCTCCGTGGTGGGTGGAGCCTTCAGTCCAGGGCCCCAGCGGCGGTGGCAGCACTTTCGGCTCTGGCGATAAGCTTTCGCTGATCCTCCAGTGCCGAGCTGGTCAGCACCATCTCCCACTGCTCGTGCGTTGCGTTTCGATTTGGGGAGTTATTGGGGATATTTTGGCATGCCCATGTGGTGTGGTAGAGGGTAGCTCGCTCTGTACAGAAAGGACAAAGGGGCTGATAAAGGGTGGGGTACATAGCGTGAAGGAGCGTGAGGTGAGGATAGGTGTTGGTCTGGAGTTGCCTCCAGGTCGTGGCTTCAGCTCTGGTGAGGGATGGGTGGGGTGGCGGCATCGTTCTTCTCGAAAGGCGGTAGTGCTGCAGTATATCGTAGTAAGTTTGTAGTGTGTCTGGACTTGGGTCTTCTGGCGTCTCTTGCAGTGCCCGGTTGCAGTGACCTCGGGCTATCGTGTGTGCACGATGGTTTCCGCTGACGCCTTCATGTCCCGGTGTCCAAATTATCGTGGTGCGGGGTATTTCGTTGAGGCGATGTAGAATATCGCATGCGATTTTATGTAGATGGCCGTTCGCGTAGGCTCGACATGCTGATTGACAGTCTGTAAGAATATATAGTTCTTCGTTTTGTCTCGATGCCGAGATGGCGAGGGCAATAGCGGCCTCTTCGGCTGCGGCGACGTTCTGCGTACGAACGGAGGCGGATACCAGTTCTTGCTGTCTGTGTCCAGCCACGCTGATTACCATGCCCTCTCCATTCGGGTACATGGCCGCATCTGTCCAGCGAGCAGTGGAGAGAGTGCCGTATCTCCTTTCTATTGTTATCGCTCGTGCTTTTCTCCTGCCCAAGTGATATTCCGGGTGCATGTTACGCGGAACAGGCGCCACCATTATTTGCTCGTGTAGGGACTTGCGGAGTACTTCTTGATTGTTGGTTGTCGCCACAGGGTATTGCAACCTTCGAAGTGTTGCTCTGCCTGTTCTAGTGAGGTTGAGGCGCGTGATTTGCGCATGTCGGTGTGCTTCAATTAGTTCTTCTAATGTGTTGTGGATGCCCAGGGATAGAAGTTTTGTTGTTCCGGTTCCTGGAGGAAGGCCGAGGGCTTGTTTGTACGCTTTCCGCAGTAACACATTTATTTGGGCTTTTTCTGTTGATGTTAAGTTCAAATAAGGTGTCGCGTACGTGACTCTACTGACGATAAGGGCCTGAGTCAAGCGTAATAAGTCTTCTTCCTTCATGCCATGTCTGCGACTGGCAACTCTATTAATCATGCGAGCTACGCTGTAGGCAGTTTGTTTCAGTGCGTTTACAGTGTGGTTATTGCGACCACTATTTTGCATGGAGACACCTAATATGCGGAGTGTTTGGACTCTGGGTATAGGTTTTTGGTTTAGGTGTATTTCTATGGCCTCTCTCTCTGTGCTTTTTCTTCTTGATTTCTTTTTGAGAACGAGGAGCTCGGATTTTTCTGGGGAGCATTCCAGGTTGCACTCTTTGGCCTATTCGGTGACAGCGTCTGCCGCCGCTTGCAGGGCGTCCTGCTGTTCTCCATCCGAGCCTCGAGTTGTCCAAATGGTAATGTCATCCGCATATATTGCGTGACGAAGGTGCGGAATCTTCTCTAGATGCTCTGGGAGGTTTTTCATGGCGACGTTGAAGAGAAAAGGCGATAAGACTGATCCCTGAGGAGTGCCTCTATTTGGAACCTTTTTCTCTTTTGTTCTGAGGGTATCCACGCCTACCGTTGCCGTGCGGTCCGTTAAGAATGCTCGAATGTAGTTATAGATTCGTTCGCCGCAATTGAGTTGCGATAAGTTTTTTAGGATGGCCTCATGAGCTACGTTATCAAATGCGCCTTTAAGGTCCAGTGCGAGTATGCATTTTACATGTGTGGTGACATGGTCCAGTACTTCTTCCTTCAATTGGAGTAGTATGTCTTGAGTTGACAAATGTGGCCTGAAGCCGTACATCGTGTCAGGAAAGAAACCCGTGTCATCCACGTGAGGCTTCAGGCGATTGAGCACAGCGTTTTCGAAAAGCTTCCCCAGGCACGACGTCAGGGATATGGGTCGCATGTTGGTGAGACCTGGAGGCTTGCCCGGTTTCGGTATGAGTACTATGTGCGCGTGTTTCCATTCATTTGGTAGTGTTCCCGCTTCCCAATGGGTATTAAAGAAAGTCGTTAGGGCTTCTATTGAGTTGTCGTCCAGGTTTCTCAGCATTTTGTTTGTGAGCCCATCTTGTCCGGGTGTTGTGTTTCGAGTTAGGGAGTGAAGCGCTGTCCAGACTTCCGTGATTTCAAATGGGCGATCTAGGTCTTCATTTGGCTTCCCACTATATTTTGGTATAGATGTTTGGTTCCGTGTGTGATCGCCGATGTATTTTGCCTCTAGCTCTCGGAGAATATCTTCATCCGACCCCGGTTGGTTGCGAAGTATGCGTCTGATTGTGTGCGAGGTTTGTTGCTTGCTTTTGGTTGGGTCCAGTAGGTGTTTTAGGATTGCCCACGTTTTAGACGAGCTGAGCCTTCCGCTCAGGCTGGCGCACATTTGTTGCCAGTTTTGGCGCACCAAGACAGTAGCGTATTCTTCCGCCTGTTGTGTAAGAGCAGCTATGCGCAATTTTAGTTTTCTATTATGCTTTTGTTTGCGCCATCTTTTCAAAAGGCCTCTACGAGCGTCCCACATATGCACGAGATGTGGGTCTACCACCGGATTTTCCGTGGTGAGTTGCACCTGCTTTGAGTGTTGCCTGATCAACTCTTTGAGCTCACTCGTCCATTGTTGCAGCGATGTGATATTCTCCTTTTCTCTATTTTGTTGAACTCTCGCTTTACGAAATGCCGCCCAATCCGTCAATAAGATCTGACTGATGCGTTCGCGTGTATGCTTGAGCGAAATGGTAACCTCCAGGATGTGGTGGTCACTACCCAGCGTTTCTTCCATATTTCTCCATGTAGCCTTTTCGTGGTTCTTGATCATGGTAAGGTCCGGACATGTGTCCCTTGATACACTATTTCCCACTCTAGTTGGAAAGTCTGGGTCTGTGAGGAGTGTGAGTGCGTGTTTTTGAATGAGCGAGTGGATGGTGTTTCCTTTCTTTGAAGTGAGGTTGTAACCCCAAGTCGGATGCATCGCGTTGAAGTCACCTAGCACAAGCAGCGTGTTGTTTTTCGCCTCCTTGAGTGCCGATCTGATGAGGTAATCAAAATTTTCACCACATTTTTTTGGTGGGCTATATATGTTTAGGACGAAGACGCTGCGTGCCTTCCTGTCTGCCGGCAGTATTTCTATAAATACGTGGTCAATCTCACTACCATCCAGTGTGCGGTCTATTGCCGTCAGCCTGCGGGAGACAAGCACTGCTACCCTTGTATCTGTCTTCGCCATGTACGTTTCATATCCGGGCATGGTGGGCCTCGTACCTGTTTCCTGCAATGCGATAACCTGCGGTGGAGTTGTCGCGGTTTTTATGTATTGTTGTAGTGTGGCTTTTTTTCTTGAGAAGTTTCTGCAATTCCACTGCCATGCATGGAGTTCTTGTGCGTGATTATTGCGCTTACTCGCCATCGTGGGGTAATGGTGCGTTCTCCATGGACCTATCCAGATCCTCGACGCTTGAGTTCGCTTTCGGCTTCTTTCTTTTCTTTCCTTTAACAGGAAGATTGTCCGCTAGCTGCTCGCGGAAGGCGAGAAGCTGTTCCTGAAGTTTTTCGTGGAGGAAAAGTTGAAGCTGCTGCATCTGACGCTGTTCCTGCAGCTGCAGCTGTTGTAGCTTTTGCGACAGGGAAGTTTCCATCTGGTGAAACATTTCGACGGACGACGGAGTGGTATTGGGGAGGGAGTTTGATTCCGATGACAGAGTAGCGAGATGCTCCTTGCAGGTGGTTGCTACCGCCTGACTTTCCGCTAGCGAAGCTCTTAGTTTGGCTATTTCTTCCTTTGCGGCTTTTATCTCATCTTTGGCCTCTTTCATTTCTTTAGTGTGTCTTTCTTTGATTTTTTCTATTTCTCTAATGTAAATTTCCCTAGTCTCTTTTAACTCCCTTGCGTGTGTCTCTCTGTCCTCTTTGAGTTGTTTACGGAGTTCGTCTATGAAAGTGGGGATTGTTATGTTTTTGTCTGCAGAGTTGGGATCACGAGCAGTGAGAGACGGAAAACAATGTTGTGACCAGCTCACCTGCGAGTTTGCCGATTTCTGCTGCCCTTGCGCTGCTATATGCCTGGCACGGGACGTCGACCTCTGTCGGGATCTTGACCGGGATTTCGATCGTGTTCCCGCCCGAGAGGAGTTCTGTGGCTGGCGAATGGTGGGCCGCGATTCCCTTTGGTCTGCAGTTTTCTTGGATTGATTCCGGTATTTTTCGGGACAATCCCTTGCAGCCGTGAGGTGTTCGCCCTGGCATAGGGCACACTTTGGAGTGCACTCGTGATCTTGCGCAGGGTTGGCCGTACCACACTTTGCACACAGGTTCACGTCTGGTTGAGGGCACACGTCTGCGCGGTGTCCCACCGTGCGACACAGTTGACATACTTGTTTCGCGGAGCGGTACAAGTAACAGCGTTTTTCTCCGTCCATGTATACAGAAGAACAAGAAGACTGGCAAGGTAAGGTGGGTTGCAAAATCAGCCGATCCCACTGCTACGGCCAGCACACAAAGCACACAAACCACAAACAAGTGTAACGCACGTTCAAGTATTAGGCGGGAGCTCGAAGTTAGGCGGGCCAAATGCAACGAGCTGACCCGCAAGGTAGACGAGCTAATGAAGGCCACGAGAGACAGGGGAACTGACGCAGTAGGCCAGGGAAGAACGTACTCGTACACCGAGGTTTGGAAGGAGGACACCAGGGAAGACATGCATCCGCCACTCGCGAAAGCTCCGAGGGTCGAGCAAGCGTCAGCCGACCTCATGCAAAATATTCCGCAAACAATACAGCTGTTGCAACAACAGCTGCAGTAGCTGCAACAACAACAAACGCAGTCGCAGCTCACGCAGCAGCTTCAGCAATTTCAACGTCTACTTTCCGAGGTAAAGAGCGCGGTGAGAAATAAGCACCACTCAGAGAAAATCAGGGAAAAGGCGTACAATAGGCTTTCGTTCACAACAGCGAGCGACATCGAATCAAACTAGTGCAGTCAGGACCAGGCATAATGGCCATACATGTTAAGGGAGACAGAGAAAGACAAGAAATGTGGCAATGGAACTGCAGCGGATTCCGCAAGAAGCAGAGCAACTTAATACACGCGGACGATCCTCGTCAGTCCTTATATCGTAGCCTTGCATGCATCCTCGCTGCTCTCGCAGTCTAACGGGGTACGATGCATACTCGAACCAGACAGAGGGGAAAGCAACGATCCTGGTAGCCAAAGCGATGAGGTGATCCAACACCCGACGTTAGGCACGGACATCCAGCACGTGATAACCGAGATCATACCGCACAATTAAGAGAGGCGAGGGAAGCGTATTCGTTCTGAACGTTTACAGTCTGCCCAGGCACAAGAACCCTTACTTCGAGCTACTGATCAAAGAAGCAAGCACGGCAGCTAATAACAACAGCTTGGTGATCTTAACATGCTCTGCGCAAACAGGGGCTGGGGATATGTAAAGCAAAGAAGCAAGGGCAATAATCTGGCTCAAGCGGTAGCACACGCAGACTAGGAACTAGTGACGTACTTTAGGAAGTTGTCTAGACTAGGGAACAGTGCCAGCAGATATGCGTGCCCAGACCTCGCGTTTGCAAAGAACAGCAACGAAGTATGTTAGCAAAACACGGAATAGAACATCGGCAGTGATTACTGTATCCTTTCGATGTTGGTCGCCACTGCGAGAGCCCGGTGAAAATTCGAACAGGCGAAAATAATGAACTGGAACGCTTTTAGACAAGACTGCCAAAATAATCCGATTCTAACCATTGAGAAATATAGCAGAGGGATCCACGAGGCATACGAAATGGCCGCAAAGGGAGGGGGAAGGAGGGACCCCACCCCTGAAATTGATAATCATCTTCTCCGCTTATGGGAAGCTCGTAGAAGCATGACTAAGAGGTGAATTAGACAGAAAGGCAACAGAAAACTCAATCTAAAAATCGCTGTGGTCACGGCCGAAGCAGAGCGATACTAGGAAAAGCTCTCTAAGCAAAACTGGGGCCAACTCTGTGACTCGCTCAAGAGAATGCCAGGGACTGCCAAAACTTGGGCGCTGGTGAGGAACATCATCGACCCAACCAAGTCCAAAGCGGAAAACAACACGGTACACAAAATTGCCCTCAACTACCCGCGTAGTAATGCGGAGTTACTAGACAAAATCAGGGAGCGATACGTTGGGGCCACGGACACCCCCGCCTGCGCGGAACCGTATCGAGGCGTCGAAAACGATAAACTCGACCATCCCATTACGCAAGCACAGGTATATGCGGCGGTCAGAATGGCTGTCAAGAACACGGCAGCAGAAGCAGTAAAGATAGGCAACGCTATTATAAGAAATCTAGGGGCGGAACGTATTAAGTGCATCACGAATTTCCTGAACGAGCACTGGGAGGCGGAAAGAGAACCTTGTTAAATTTTGGTTTGGTTTGGTTTGGTGCCTATAGATATAACACAACCCAGGCCATGAATCGGGTTGCAGTGGGCAGAAAAAGGATGAATACTTAAATAAGAATTTCTTACTTAAGAATGAGACATTCAATGAATTCTTGCCGTTAATAATAATTTTCATGCGGTGAGATAATTTTCACGCGGTATCTTAAAATGTGCAGTTATTATTTTTGTTATCTTGTTGTGGAAAGTACAAAAGTTCCAGTACAAAAGTAAATATGGCATCACAAACGTCCCTATTGCAGTGTACTAGTGCCGACGCCCCAGAGACAGAATGATAGGTAGCGTAATGGCTAATCCAAGTTGGCGGAGTGGACCTTTTAGAAGTCGTCTTCTATGCACGGTGAACCTACGACACTCTATTAAGAATTGATCCATAGTTTCGGGTTCATTACAATAAAAACATTGAGGGGAAGGTGCCAAACCAGACATATGAGAATAGAAATTAAGCCTTGGCATTCGGCAACGCATTCACGTAAATGAAACTTCAAACTTTCTTGTTGGACACCATCTACTGTGCCAAGGAAATCTAAGGTGCTGAAAATCGGCATTATTTAATACACATGATTTGGCATGTTCTTCTTGGACGGAAAATTCTTTAGAACTTGCAGTAGTGACGTATGCCGAAGGTCTTTGGATCCTCAATACCGGGCCTTTATTAGATGCCGCGGCTAGTGCGTCTGCTTATTCGTTTAAAGTGAGCCCCACGTGCCCCACGTGCCCTGGCACCCATAACAGATGGACGAGGCGTAAATGTTGGGGTGTGGATGAATGAAATTCTCGGAGAATGATAGATGAATTGGGCACTGATAAAGCGGAGCAAACAGACAAGGAGTCGGTTAAGATTACGGCTGAAGAAATAGATGTGAAAAGTTTTCGTAGAGCTAGGATGATCGCCAATAACTCTGCCTGAAATATTGGCGTAAAGTCGGGTATTCAAAGAGAGTAAGGCCAATTTAATGATGTCGAAAAAGTACCCACTCCTGCCTTCTCTTCACGGACAGAAGCATCTATGAATATTACTGCATTTATTCGGAGGTTCTCGAGCTGGTCATCTAACAAACCTTTTAGGTATCGAAAAGGCAGGAGCTTAGCGTTATTGGGAAATATATCATAGAATTCATCGCTTACTGTCGCAGTAGGTAAATTTTGAAAAGCCACATCACGGATTGATATTTGTAATGGCTCTAATAGCTTCTGCACAAAAAATACCTGTGGACAATGCAGTCTGGACCATTGATTCTCAAAGAATGCAGTCGGTTCTTGAATAAACGTATAGTAGGAGCGTCTCTGGGGAGGAGCATAGATGTTCAGTAATGTTTGGACTGTCAGTATACTAAATCGAGTTTGAAGAGAAGGCAGGTGAGTTTCATGATAAAGAATATTAGTTCGCTACAAATTCTGGAAGGCCGAGATATAGACGTAGCGATTCGCGTTTTTAAAAAAAGCCAGAGGGCGTAACTTATAAGTAGGACTTCCAGAAATAACACGCATCCAAACTCTAGAATGAGGTGGCCATACATACAATGAATCATCAGCAAGGTCTCCGTGAGCATTTCAAAACGATTGCTGCCGACTATTGGTAATAAACCAACAGCGCGTGCTCCTTTAGATGCGATATATTCTGTGTGTGTCTGACAATTAAGCTTTTCTGTGTAAATCATTTCCAGATATTTTAAAGATTGTACCTGCGGAATAATTTACGGGCCAATGACAGTGTTGTTCGGATAGGAAAAGTTAAGGGAAAAACAGGTCGGGCACGTTCAGGCTGCCCAACAAGGGCATGGCCGTGGGGGTCCGGGACATCACCCCTTCTCTTCAACATCCCGATGCTTGGCCTGGCGAAGAAACTGAACACATAGACGGCATTTGGCATGCAATGTACGCCGGCGACATACCAATATGGACGATGAAGGGCTCGCTGGTACTCAAAGAAGAGAGATTCCACCCGGTCGCCGACTACGTAGACGGTTGTGCAAGGAAGGGCAAGGGGGCTATTCTGCTCGCCCGAAAAGTTGGAAATATTTACGGTGCCCAGGTGCGGACAAGATGACAAGGTAGGCCTAACAGTCACGATGGCCGGGGCCGCAACCGGAAGTACGTAAAGACACTAAGGATCCTGGGATTGTAGATTTTATCTAACCAGAGGGCGGATCACACAATAAGACTGCTGGCTGAGTCTGTGTGCCCAAATAGCAAGACGCAGATAGAAGAACTCGATTCAAGGAAGAATACACCCTCAACATGCAAGAGCCCTAGGGGTGAGCAGAGCCACCTACAGCTTCCCCTGCCAGCACCTAAACAAAAGGGAAAGTGAATGAGTCAATCCTCAGGAAAGCTTATAAGACAGCGCTCGGTCTGCCAACAAGAACGGTAACCACAAAACTACTAGACCTCGGAATAACAAGTACCTATGATGAACGCAGGGAAGTGCAGCTCGCCTCTCAAAAGATAAGATTTTACAGCGTACCACGGCAGGATGAGCCCTCCTCCAGAACACTAGGCCACCATTAGAGCATCCGAGATCGAGCGTACGGTAGACATACCGGACGAGATCAGGTCTACGTTCAAGGTGGCTCCTATCCTTAGCACATGCACTATGTCGGTCCTCAGGGCATGGCAGAACCAGGGTGGAACCCATAGCCAGGATCTACCATAACAGAAAGAACACCGTGTACGTAGATGCTGCTACATGCGTGAATGGGATGGATGCAGTAGTGACGATGATAGACACCAGACTAACGGATAAGATCAGCACATCGCTGAAGAACTGCACCGTGTCTGGAGTTGACGAGGCCACTGTCGCTCTAGCGGTTGCCGAAGGTAACAGTAACGGGCGTTCGATAGTAATTATCAGTTTCTCAGGACGCCTGCCGGGGATTCACTAATGATAAGGTTGGCAGGAAAGAAGCGAGAACCTTAAAGTATGTTGGCGAAAGTAAAGAAAAACACCTGACAATTTGGGCCTTGCGGCATTAAGACATTGCCGTGAATCTCGTGGCCGATCTTATAGCTTGAGGATACGCCAGCCAATAGAGATCAGAATCCAGAGGTACAGAAGCGGTGACCCCTACCTACGGTGACATTTTGGAGCACTTCTGGGGAACTAGAAGGCGACATTCCTGCACCACAAAAAATTTACAGGCAGCGGTTAGCATGCTGACGGCCGCTACAAAAACTCCATGTCCATGTATACTTATTTATCATAACATACATGCAACCATACACAGAGAAATTTGTCCCTGGTGTGGCAAGAGACCCCCAGTATACCATACAACATGGGAATGTCAGAATATAAAGGCAGTACCCATCGTGCAAAACGCCACGTCGGGGCAGTGGGAGGCTGCGCAGTCCAGCTGAGAACCGGATGACCAGATTTGGCTGGTTGAACGAGCCAGACAGGCAGCTAAGGCCGCGGGAGTTCTGGACAGAGGACCCACCACAGGCGCTCTGCAGAAACCCTCCTCTCAAACAAATAAAGTTTATCCTCTCTCTCTCTCACTTAACCATTGGAATCGCATCGAAAATTGTTTAGCTACAGTGGAAGAGGCACTGCCAAATTCAAGACCTCATGTTAAGGTGTTGACACTCACCGTGGTGACGCTCTCTAGCGGCACTTCTTTGGCCGTTTCGGATTTGACGCAGCCGCGGTACCCCGTTCTCAGCGGGGTAGCAGCAGCAGCAGCAGTTGCGACGAAGGCTTCTGCGGCGGCACGCGCTTGACGAGTACGTCCTCGCTTGGCGCATGTATCGCTGGTTGCCTT
>NC_051159.1:24161788-24186788 GCF_013339745.2 Dermacentor silvarum
AGTTCAGAACATTTGCGTTCGAACGCCGAGCTACAGTGGCTAGAATGGGGAAGTGTTGAACGCGCCGGCTCGCGCGTGCCTCTTTGCGAGGAAATCACCAGGTGGCGCTGACACACGCTTACACGTCGTCGGCCGCGACGGCGGCTAGCAGCCGCAGTGCAAGGGCGCTGCGTGGAATGCGATCGTCCGCGCGCAGCTTAATATGCAATATCAACCAGAAAGAAAGCTTCGTAATATACTCTCTCGTGCATGGCGGTAAATGGCGATAGAGTAGCTATGCTAGCCCTTTCGTAATTGAAAAGCGCCAAGGTAACAATCCGATTGAGCGCGCGTCGATCGTAGAATTTTTGTAGCTTGCTTTAACCGATTTACTCCCGCTGACACCTTATTGAACGCAAAGCAAGAAAATTCCCAGTGGTAACTCGGAAGTAAACATTTTATTTTCGACACACTGCTTGTGCAAACAACACATTTTCGAAGAGTAGCTGAGAACCCATTTAAACAAACCATTCTCAGTCATCGCTGGTGCTTGGCTACACGACGCACCTGAACTGGTGCTTTTTTTTTTTTTTTCATAAGAACAAAAACTACTTTGTTTAAATAGTTCACAAGCAGTTCAAACAGAACGTTGTCAGCCTCTGCTAAGTGACGCACCTGAGCTTCAGGTGCTTGTTCTTTTCACTCAAGATTCTCTCTTTGTTGAATGCCTTCGTGTAGAAGTGCAAACGCGTGACCAAGAAGAATTTTTTAACCTGGTTGGTGAGGCTGGGGCCATGCTGTGCACATGCTAGTATGACGTCGTTTTTTTGCAGGCAGGAGACAAGCTCTTCCAAGCTGTCACTATGCAGCTCGTTATAACTGAACCACATCGTAAAAGTGGTTTCAAGGGCGTCTACATATGAGAACAGCTTCTCCGAAGGCTATAGGAGGTCTCAATTGTCGCAGAACTTGGTGAATATCGCCAGCTGTTCGTTGGCTTCGTCGGTGGAAACAAGGAGCTCGTCAAAACATTCCTTACGAGCGGCGTTCCTGCCGACGAGAGCGGCGCTCCTGCCGACGCGAGCGGCGTCGATTGACGCGTTTCGATCTGGGAGGCAAGAGGGTAAAAATACGGGTCCGCCGCTTGTGGTGCCAGAGTCCGACGAACGCCGTAGGCGCGCTTGCTGTTTTCGCTGTTGCCGAGTTCGCTTGCTTTAGGGGCACAAGTTCGCCCAATAAATTCTATTTTAAGTTTACCGTCGACGCAGTGTTACTTTCTGTCTTCCTGCGTGCCAGGCAGCTCACCGTCACCTACGTGACAATATAGACGTGCTGCAGCAGAAAAAAAAAAAAAAAACACCGCATATCCACGGGGTGAATGATGATGAGTGGGCGAAGCTCCGGAGGGAATCATCGGTAAACCGTGAATCTTCCGTGTAATTCGCCCAGTCTCGCCGCACTAAATCGAACGATTGACTTCCACCAATGACACGCGCCATATGTGATGTCATTCCTATTTTATAACAGCGCCCTTCATTGTAATTTCACCATCTCCCGCTTAAGGGGACGCTAGCACAAACGCGTTAGAAACGTGCAGTACTCTCTAGTAAGGGGGAGAGGCCACAGCGTCTTACGCAGCCGTTTACACATGCCGGAACGTGCACTGCGTTTGCCGACGCCATCAGCGTTTATGAATACGGGGGTAAGGCGGAGAGGCCACAGCGTCTTACACCAGCTTCTTACACGGGCCGTAACGCGCTAGCACAAACGCGTTAGAAACGCGCAGTCTTTCGTTAATGTTGGGTATTTATTGCCATCGTGGTGCGTGTGTCCATGTGCGCTTCGTGGCGTAGTGGTTAGCGCCGCGCGTTCGGAAGCGAGGGGTCCCTGGTTCGATTCCGCTATGGACACAACTTTCGGAAGTTTTTTTTCTCATAAAAGTAGACGTGGCTACCTACTACGACGACGACGACTACTACTACTACTACATAGTACAGAAGAGGGACAGACCCACACCCTAAGGAGCTTCGCCCATAAAAACAACGGACGCCACTTCCCACAGGTCAGAGCGCACGGCGTCACTGAAGCAGCCGAGCAGGCGCGACTCGCATCGGGCGACGTGTAAACGTCAGCGCGCGCCCCCTCGCGGCTCCCTGCCGGCGGCTTCAATGCGCCCCATAGGCGCTGCCTGCCGCTCGGCACACTACCCCATTCTAGCCACTGTAGCCGAGCGTTCCGCGACTGCCTCCCCTGCCGAGCGTTGCCATGGCAGCGAAACGTTTTGGTTCTATTTGCTTTCTACGGAACGCTGACATCTTTCGCATTGCTTTGGCTTGTCCATCTGGACGCGAGAATGATGAACCTGCCACCGGCCATAGCTCCTCTGCACCGGCTGACCGAATTATGGTGGTCGAGATCGCGATCGTCGTTGCGCCTTGAAGGAAGGAATTTTTAAACGAGAGAAGCGACTGCGAGTTACACCGTAGCCTCGTAAAATTCAGCCCATTCTTCAAGTAGCATGCGTTCCTCGTTGAGGGACGTGCAATGCGAGTCTTCAAAACAATTTAAAACGTGTAAAAAAATACTGTTTGGAACGCGTCTACTGTTATTTGTTTCTCAGAAGCTTTCATGCACCGTGAATTCTTACCAATGGCTTGCCGTTTTAAAAAATAATGACATCCTTGTTATAAGAAAGCAAAAATATATTTATGTCGCATATTTGTCGAACACTTTGCAGACAGGGGTGGCGTCAATTTTACAGAAAAGGCGTTAGTGCGAATAGAAGCTTTCATCCAAGGAGAACTGGACAATTCAAGTTTATAGTTAAATTTGGGGCATGTAAGGAATAATGCGCTGACGAATTTCGAAGTGTGCGAGGTAATTAGGTGCTGAATAAAAATTGCTAAGCGCTCGTTTTTCTGCCTTTGCAGGCTTCATATGAAACGCTTACCAAGTTTGCCCTCTTCCCTGAGAGAAACAAAAGTGGCAGCAATAACATATTTTGTCAGAATGTGGGCCATAAAATGTGTGACGCGTTAGTGGAAGTTAGAAGTGTGTAGGTTAATAAGGTGCTTTCGGAATTATCACTGAATACTTATTTTCTCTCGATTTTCGTGCCTTAGATTTTCGTGACCCATAGATGGTTCTTTCGGTCTCCTCTGCGAACTGAGCGGAGAATGTTGTTTAGTTCTTTTTTGAAAATGGGGATAGTCTTGCGGCTGATGTACGGTGAAAGTCTACTAAACTCTGGGATATCTGAAACCGTCGTATAAAATCACCTATACAAGTGTTCTAGTGCTTTAGAGCTTATCATACGAACTAAATGCGTCACAAAATAGAAATGTTAAGTAAATAGAATACACTTTAGGTTTGACATGAAAGCAAAGCTTTAAAAGCGTGAGATAAATACGGACTCTGAAGGAAGTTCTTTAGGAAAGTGCTCGAAAGCGTTATACGGCAATTGTTTTAATGTTTTCCTCTGTATGTGAAGAACTGTTGAGAACGCAAAGTTCAAATCATGTGAAGAGGGAGGCTACCTCACCGGAGGTGTATCAAGGAAGTTTAACATTACTGACTCAATTACAAGCGTTGAAAACAGTTACCGAATTTTTTTCCTCCCTAATAAATGAGTTATGAGAGGTGCTTAGTCGGTTTTCTCGGTCTCCTCACCTCACTCTACTAAACAAGGCCCCTTTTTTAAATATTTGGTAGAAGAAAGGACGTTGCCGTGGGTGATGTATGATAAACATTTCAGCTGTGTAGGGTATTTACAGCCTTTGCAGGAAATTACTTATAGAAGCGTTCCAGTCGTTGTACGATCCACGTATCAAGCATGCTGATGTCATGAACGAAATGAACGTACCAAAAAGTTAATATTTTAAGCCAATAAACGAAAATTAAAGTATGACGTGTTGGCAGAGTTTCGTGAGCACTTTTTAAGTATAGGCTTTGCGAAAATTTCCTTAAACAAGTGTTTGAAAGCGTCATGCGACCGTTATCTGCACTTGATAACAGAGCCCTAAGAGGATTGTGCATGTCATTCAGTTTACATTCGCTGGAAATGGGAGCTTTGTTAGGAGTGATATGCGGAAAAAGATCAGCTAGCGTTTTTTGGCTAAATTGTGCTTCTTGTATATGTTTACTGAATACCAGCTTTCTGCCTTTCTTTTCATGGGTTCTACCAGGTTCTTAGTAGGTTGTATGCACGGCCGATGTGCATGCAAAGGCACATCGGCCGTAGATAAATGACAGACTTGCAAACAATTCCTTCACCAAGTGCTCGAAAGCGTTATGCGGCAATTATCAGCCACGAATACAAGTGTTCCTGCGCCCGCGTTACCCTTTGCCCCGATGCCCTTTGCCGCGGTGCCCTTTGTGAGCTGAACAAATCACTTCGTTTATATTTCAAGGTTGTGGAAGTTATCAATGATGCGTATATGTAAAGTGTTTGTTTTAGCATCCATATACCTGTCTTGTAGGCATTTGATTCGACGAACGAGCTCATTTTCAGAATTTGCTAAACTCGGGGAAGTGTGATGAAACTGCCTAAGAAACGAAGGTACGGACTGGGGACGTCTTCTGCTACGATCCCCTTTTAAATGCGTAAGCACACACACACACACACACACACACACACACACACACACACACACACACACACACACACACACACACACACACACACACACACACACACACACACACACACACACACACACACACACACACACACACACACACACACACACACACACACACACACACACACACACACACACACACACACACACACACACACACACACACACACACACACACACACACACACACACACACACACACACACACACACACACACACACACACACACACACACACACACACACATATATATATATATATATATATATAAATTCACACATACACACGTACACACTCTTCTAAGCTTTCCCGTCCCCTCTCTACCTCTATTGCGTGACCAACTTCTTGCACTTCACACAAATACGCTTCTTCCAACGTTGACACTTCCAATGCAAACACATTAAAAGGCGTAGCTTTTAGTGAAAGGAAGGACTTGACTGAACTGACGCGACCAGCGTTATTTACTTGGTTCTAACCAAGGAAGTTGTTTTATAGAGTGGGGTGTTCAAACGGGCACAGGGTTGCACAAAAGTTGCGGTCTGTAGCTTTTGACGAGCGTGACGGACAAGGAGATACGCGTTCTTCCGGACACTTCAAGCTGCTGGCATACCGTTGCTGGATTTCAGGATGCAATCTTAGGTGCTGTTGTGGCGAGTAAAAAAATGTTGCGACGCGCAATATGTGTCGTTGTAACAATAGGCGGTGTCCAAACTCACATCCCAGCCTTAGCTGAGTGCGCCACCGCGGCGGGTCAGATGGAATTCAACATTTCTCTCATTTCGCATTTCGGTTCTTTCACGTGTAAATAAATCGAAGTAAACTAGCATGTATTGATTTCGCCCCCTGCATGAAGCGAAAAGAGACGAATGCCGCCGCTGGCGTTCGCGGCATGCTGCGAGCGCAATGCAATGTACAAACTACAAACTAGCTGTTTCCGGTTTTATTTCGGTTTGATAATCACCTGATAACATGAAAATATTGTCACATGAAAATATGCAGAAGACAAAGATAATGTTCAATTGCCTGGCAAGGGAACAAGAATTCAGGATCGCCAGTCAGCCTCTAGAGTCTGTAAAGGAATATGTTTATCTAGGTCAATTACTCACAGGGGACCCTGATCATGAGAAAGAAATTTACAGAAGAATAAAATTGGGTTGGAGTGCATACGGCAGGCATTGCCAAATCCTGACTGGGAGCTTACCACTGTCGTTGAAAAGAAAAGTGTACAATCATTGCATACTACCGGGGCTAACATATGGGGCAGAAACTTGGAGGTTAACAAAGAAGCTCGAGAACAAGTTAAGGACCGCACAAAGAGCGATGGAACGAAAAATTGTAGGAGTAACGTTAAGAGACAGGAAGAGAGCGGTGTGGATCAGAGAACAAACGGGGTAGACGATATTCTAGTTGACATTAAGGGAAGAAAATGAAGCTGGGCAGGCCATGTAATGCGTAGGATGGATAACCGGTGGACCTATTAGGGTTACAGAATGGATACCAAGAGAAGGGAAGCGCAGTCGAGGACGGCAGAAAAGTCAGGTGGGATGATGAGGTTAGGAAATTCGCAGGCGCAAGTTGGAATACGCTAGCGCAAGACAGGGGTAATTGGAGATCGCAGGGAGAGGCCTTCGTCCTGCAGTGGACATAAATATAGGCTGATGATGATGATGATGATTGTCACGTGTCTTGAGAGAGGCGATGTTTAATGACGACAGCTGGCTCTTGAAAAAAATTTGACGACGGTTAAGCTTAGCTTTCACGAGTGGAACGCGATAGCATTCAAGGGAGGCTGCTTCTTACGCTTCCCGACAACTGCAGCTTATGCAACCTTAATGGTTACAGGGAAACGCTGGCGCCGAACGCTATGCACAAAGGCGAGCTTTCTGGTAGAAACGCGGCCTCTTGCGTGGGCCGATGCCGGAGATAGTGCACAACCTTCTTCTTCTTTCTGGGGTTTTACGTGCCAAAACCAATTCTGATTATGAGGCACGCCGTAGTGGAGGGCTCCGGATTAATTTTGACCACCTGGGGTTCTTTAACGTGCACTACAACGCAAGCACACGGGCGTTTTTGCATTTCACCTCCATCGAATTGCGGCCGCCGCGGCCGGGATTGGCGGTATCTGGACCCGGTATCTGGACCTGGAACGGCTCCTGGACCTGAGCCTGGACCTGGAGTGGCTCCTGGACCTGAACCTGGACCTGGAACGGCTCCTGGACCTCGAGCGGCTTCTCGAGCGGGAGCGCCTGCTCGAAGGTCTAGCCGGTTCGCTGCCGGTGCTTGTTTGTGCTGGTGACGGGTCTCGATTCCTGGATTCCGCATTTATTTCCCTTCTCCTCCGTCGAACAATGTACGGGAGTTAGCATCTTTGCTTGCAAATCTTGTCCGCTGTGGCGTGCGGGCCCCCGCAGAGGCCGCAAGTAGGCGAGCAGGTGTGGTTTTCGTCGGGGTTGTTGGCCCCACATTTCCTGCATAGTTTGTCCCCCGCCGTTGGGCAGACGTCGGCTCTGTGGCCTAGTCTACCACAGGCATAGCAGCAGTGTGCTGCCTGAGGTACAAGGAGTACTTGACTAGCGCCGAGCCGTAGAAAACGAAGTTGGGGACCTTGTAGCCGTCGAAAACGATGACTACCGTTTCGCTATTCTTGGGTCGCTTGGCTCCCAGGGCTAAGCCGCTTTCTCTCGTTGAGAATGCTTCTCTCCAGGTCGGCCTGGCTCTCCGATACATCAATTTGACGTATGACACCCTTGCACGTGGCGTGCGGCGCGGCTTCGTAAGTGCTGAGTTCGTACTGTTTGATTCCCAGGGTGATGCAATTAATTTTTAGGTAAGCATCTGCGTTATTGCGAGACGCGGTGCTGAGGACGATTATGTTTTGTGTTGCGTTGGGGCAGACGATGTCGTAGCTAGCTTGCTCGGACGTGAGTCCTGCCGCGGCGGCGACGGCCCGACCAAGCCTAGCGGAGCCCGTCTTCTGAACATCAAGACACCCTGGGGCGGGCGATAACCTTCCAGTGTTCCTTCGTGAGCTGAGGCATTCGCGATGACTTGATGATCTTGTTCTGTAGGCTGTGGGCTACCTGCTGCCATTGAGACGCTCGCGGTGCCCCTCGCTGCTTGCCGGTTCACTGGTGCTGTCGCGACGAGAGACGCGCAGGCTGTTTTTCCCGACAGCGGCGGAGCGCCAGCCGTGCTCCGCACCAAATTCTTCCGGAGGAAGATCGTCTCCTTCCATTACAACAACCATTTGCTCTGTCATGACGAGGCCGGCGGGGCGCGGGACTAACCCTGCCCGGCGAACGCTGGTTAGGCCTTGCCGTCGGACTGAAGGGAGCGCGGCGTCACGGAAGAGAAGCAGTTCGAAAAACTAACAAAAAGGCCACCCACCGTTGAAAAATTGGAATCCGTGGGTACCTCTTGTCCTTATGCATCCATTGGTGCGAAAATCATTGAGATGGAGAGGAATTTCTCACCGAAAATATTGAAGCACACAGGAGCCGATGTGAGCACGACCGTACTACTCGGCGCACCTTCTCAAGCAAGTTATAAAATAAATGCATTTAGTAAAGTAATATTAGTAACCTTAACGTGGGTTAGAAGCATTTTAATGTTTACAAGATGTACACTGAATTAGGCTAATTTGTAGTTTAATACGTTTCGCGTTATACCACGAGGAGACGCTCGCCCTCCTTTTTTTTTCATCTAGGTTGAATTGGTGCGGCTGGCTACGTGCTTGCGCCCACATTTCCAAGCACAGATTGGTGTGCGCCTGGTTTTAACACTGGGCTTTCAACAGATCACTCGTTTCTCGCGCTAAAGTAGGGCTGAGAGACGAAGTGAGCCTCGGCTAGCGCAGAAGTGGTTTGCTGCGCGCTTACCGTGTAAGGCCTCAGGAATGCCGGAAAGCACTCATACAAGGGTCAGAAAACTATGCTTTATTTTATTTTACTTTGTGATGCACCTTCATACTGGCTAGCGCCGAGCGATGGCTTCTAACAACCGCAGGAAAGTCTCTTTATACTGGGTAGCCCGAGTGATCCATGGCTTCTAACAAACGCAAGAAAGGGTCTTTGCAGCGTACGTGGCCGTTGCAACTGCCACCACATCTATCCCAGGTGGGACTCCAGCATCGGTGCAGTTACCCTGTACACACCGCTAACGAGGTGGAGCTTCACGTTTTGACAATAACTATCTTTTTTTTGCGTGTGAACGCCCGTGATGGTCCACAAAGTTCACGCTGTGGTTGAGTGTCTACCAATGCAGATTGAGGCATAGCCCCGTTAGCATCCACTAAATTTGGTATACTGTTGCATGCGGTCAATTCGTCACTATGAATAATGGTCCCTAGTTGAACATTGGCTGCAATAATGGCACCTAGCGTCACCGCCTTTCGTTGGTCAACCTTGAAAAGTCGCAGCACCCCTCTGGTCGCGCAGACCATGCCGAAGACCCATGGGCCACCATCGTTAACACCTCCGTAGTTTTGGCGGCTGGGCGGAACGTTGTCACCCGTAATTAGGCGGCCTTGATTGTACTTTTGCTCGCCGCGAAGAAGGCACTCGTCAATTTGCGCTATCTTCCCGGGGCCACCGAGTGGAGGTCACGCCAGCAGCTCGCCCCTCGCGACCTCACGGGGGTAGTTCCTGCAGTCGGCGATGGCGTGCTCCGATGGAGGAAACAAGTCGCCGGTCATTTCCTTCAACAGCCATATGTCGACGTTTTGGCTCACGCAGTACGTGAGCCAAATCATTTGCCGCCTGGAGCAGTGATCGTTCGGACAGTCGAGGCGGTCCGTGTTGGCGATGTAACTTCCTTCGCCTCTCTGCCCGTGCAGTGCAGCGGTACCGTGTAACTGCGAAAACTGCTTTCGGCACTTGTTGCACCGGAAGGCAGCCCGGCGTCCATTCTGAGTGTTCCTATATAATGTGACCACTTCGCCTTCGCAGGTTGGTTGGTCGGGGTTGAACCCCAGGTGTTCGCAGGTTCCCCAGTACTCCGATGACGACGCCGGACCTGGCAGGGCTGGGGCGTGGTGGACGAACAGCGCTTGAAGCCAGAGAGAGCCGAAGCGATTGCACGAACTTTTCCTCGGCAGCCTAATCGCACCACTCTGTGCTCGGAAAGCATAATTTGCCCGCCACGCTGTCTCCACAGACGAGGGCCTTCGCCTAACTCGTCAGACAGCCAGTGCGCTGACGTTTTGGAAATGCAAAAGTGACGCTGGAACTCTACGTCGGTCACGTAGGTGAATGGGTCCAAACGGCCATATTGACGCTTACTGCCAATGGATGCGATGACACAGGCTCCTGCTGCCGCCGCCATGTTCACGAGTTCAACTCGAGGGGGGTTATGCAATGTACGAGTTTGGCACGAGCTCCCCTGTCATTCAAAACCATAGGTCACGCCCCGCGCGAGACATGTAACTCTTGTGCGCGCCCACCACGGTTGGGCCATGCCCAACTTATTTTTCGGCAACAGCGACATGGTGCGGAACTGAGACGTATCAACAATCTTGACCGCCGAAATAAAACATGCACAACGCACTGTCATCGGTGATGTATTGAGCACCACTATCAAAAAAAAAGAACAAAAAAAAAATCGTCGACTTATTCATAAGGACGGATCCGGAGCGGAGCTCACGCACCTCGTCAAGAGGATCTCAAGCCAAAGAAGCGGCCTCAAGGAGCAAGACACGCTCAGAATAATACAAGCACTGCTCACCAGCCGCATCACATACGGTATGCCGTACCTGGCTTTAAAGAACGCAGAGATCGAAAAGATCAACATCATGATAAGGAAGGCAATCAAAGTCGCCCTGGGACTCCCCCCCATGGCTTCTACTACACGTCTTCTTAAGATGGGCGTCCACAACACGTGGCAAGAGCTCGCTGAAGCACACAAGAACAGCCAACTGGAACGACTCAAGCTTACACCCACCGGGAGATCAGTACTCCGACGCCTGAACTACAGTAAGACGTACGTCGCAGACACGGACAAGAAAGAACGAATTCCATCGGACGTTCGAGAGTCCCTCTGCATTGCACCCATCCCGCGCAACATGCATCCCATATACCACAAGAGTAGAAGGCAAGCTAGAGCCAACGCCATCAAACGAAGATTCAAGCAAGACCCAGACGCCCGCTACACCGACGCGGCCAAGTATCCGCATCGAAACGCATACGCTCTCAGCGTCGTAGACTCCCGAGGCCGCGAGTTAGCATCGGCAACCGTCAAGGCACGCAACCCGGAAACGGCGGAAGAAGCGGCAATCGCTCTCGCCACCACGACATGCACAGACGCAGCAGTCATTTTCACCGACTCTCATGCCGCCTGTAGAAATTTCTCGAGGAGCCGTATCTCGGCTGATGCACTCAAGGTACTACAACGACGTAGCACTTCGCTCCCGTACACCTGCGTAACGTGGGTACCCGGACACGAGGGGCTAGAGGGGAACGAAGCGGCCCACACCGCTGCCCGCGAGCACGTCAGCCGGGCTCCCCTCGCCCCACACGCTCTCCGACCCGCGGCAGAAGAGGTGGAAGCCGTACCCAACAACTATACGGCGATATTGCAACACTACAGGCTCTAGCGCCGCGTGTACCCTCCACTGCAGTCAAATCTCGGCAAAGAAGAAAGCGTGGTCCTCAGACGCCTACAAAGTAACACCTACACTCACGGCACTATAATGCACCGCCTCTACCTGACACTCCACAGCTACCTCTGCATACTCTGCAACGTTCCCGACACCCTGGCACACTTGCTCTTGGAATGCCCGTGGCATGAAGACAGCGAAATGCAGCCGGAAATGGACGCTAACCGAGCACCACAAGCAAACGAAGACCACCTGTTTGAAACGTGGGAGGCCAAGCTCGCCCTCGGGGACCTGGAAGACCAACGGACAACTCGTCGCCAGGGCCAAGAGGGCAGCCGAAGCCAGAGGGTTCCTGGACTAAGGAACCTTCCCACCTCAGGGTGATACCGGGCCTCGCTCGGGACACTGTTTCAATAATAAACGTTTCTCTTTCTCTCTCGACTTTCGCTGGCTCATGCATATATCTTCTTGAGCTGTGATGGCCCCACAACACGGTTCATTGCCTGTATTGCGGCGACGTAGCGCAGCGCAAATAATTATCGGAACGTCACTGTAGCTTCTTGCAAGGCCGTGAACGGTGGACGACGATGCTGAGCAGTGCGTAGTGTTTACTAACGACAACGTATCGCAGCTGTCGTTTGAGATAGCCGCTCTGTCATCGGTGATGTATCGGAGCCGCAGTGTCACAAACACGGTCAGCGGTCAGCGCAAACACACCCAGTGCGATGGCATTTCTTCATCACAAGCACGGCACACTAAACAATTGGAGCACTTTCCTGCGTTCGAAGTCTAATTTCATAACTGCACACAGGAGCCCTCACCCACCAAAATGCGATTACTGCGCTGTCGTTACGATATCTATCTGCGATCGCTGTTAGCTCAACAAAGAGGCAATTGGCAAGCACATTAGAGTAAACAACACAATCAAATTCTGCGTACATGCGCCAAGGTAAATATACCTCGTAGCGAAGCTTCCATAGAAGCCCATACGTTCAAAACATGGCGGTTCATCTGCGGTTCATGGGGCTTAGCGCCATCTGTGTGAGGCGGGAACACTTCCGGTGGAATAAAAAACAATTTGACATCATATCCGTTAAAAACAGCAGTGACGTCATTTTCCTCTCAAAGGCGCGAAATTTGTTTTCGAAGGCCTGCCATTAGAGCTGTATATCGTATTCAAATGCCCCGCCATTCGACTTGATGGGCGTTTCGAGCTTTCAGCGCGGAAAGCGATGCAGGACAAAGCTGAGCCGTACGGGTGCCGAAATCGCATCGCTGCACGGAACATACTTTCTTTGAAGGCCGACGAACGCTTTGGGCGTAGAGGGCTCGTCCTTTCGTCGGACGCCAAGCCCATCGGTCAGCGCTGTCACACGAAAACAACTAAAGTAAACACTAAACAACTATCTGGCGGTCGCAACTCACTACTTTTGACTGAACACGTTAAGAAACAATGCAACTACCCGCGTCACCAAATTCAGGCAAACGTCGACAAGCAAAGCAACACAACATGTTTTTTCATTTCATTTCATTTTATTTCCTTAAAGACCCCGTAGTAGGGGTATTACATAAGGGGTGGGAATACAATACAAACAAGTGTTACAATGCTTCCAATTCGTTAGATAAAAGCGTTGTTACATCTTGAATGAATTGTGATGAACAGGTGACCGCAGCGACTTGATGAGGAAGGGCATTCCAGTCTTTAGGTGCTCGATAGAAAAACGAGGCTGAAAATGTATTTGTGCGTGAGTTTGGTTGTGCTACCTGCAGGGGATGGCCAATGCGTTGTGACCGGCGTGATGGGGGGACAATGTATGGTGGACGATTAAGCGTCGAATAGTAGAACCTATGGAAGAGGGAGAGGGTGGCAACGCGGCGACGAAAGGATAGAAGCGATAAGGAAAATTCTTTGTTCAAGTATGAAATGCTGACGTCGTAGGAGTATGTAGAATGAATATACCTGGTGGTGCGACTTTGAACTGCCTCAAGGGCTTTGGCGAGATATGCTTGATGCGGATCCCAGATGGAAGATGCGTATTCAAGTTTCGTTCTTACTAAAGATTTATAGGCTAACAGCTTTACATGCAATGGAGCGAAGCGAAGGTGGCGTTTTAGAAACGCCAATGTTTTGTTAGCCGATGAAATTACATTAGTAACATGCACATTCCAGGTTAGGTCATTAGCCAAGGTGACACCTAAGTATTTGTAGGATTCTACTAATTCAACAGAGACGTTACTAATCCGATAAGAAAAGCGAAGGGGGTGATGACGTCGGGTAAATGAAATAAGTTTGATTTATTAGAGTTGAGTGTCATCAGCCAATGATCACACCATTCTTGTACGTGGTTAAGGTCAATTTGAAGAGCTGTTTGGTCAGTGATGTTATTGACTGCGCGGTAAATGACGCAGTCATCGGCAAACATACGGATCTGGCAGGATACGTGCAAGGGTAAGTCGTTAATATAGATCAAGAAAAGAAGGGGCCAAGGACGGATCCCTGTGGTACGCCTGACGTGACGGAGGCAACGTTAGAAGCGTGGTTGTTAACTGATACATATTGCGACCGGTTTGTTAAAAATTGTTCGAGCCATTTTAGGATATCAGGATGCAGATGCAAATGTGAAAGTTTTAGTAATAGGCGCCGATGTGATATTTTGTCAAACGCTTTCGCGTAATCCAAAAATATGGCGTCTGTTTGAATGTTCTTGTCAAGATTAGTATGAATGTCATGAAGAAAGAGTGCAAGCTGGGTCTCTCAGGACAGGCCCCTGCGGAACCCGTGTTGCGAAGGATGAAAGGAGTTAGCGTCTAGAAAGTTCATAATATGAGAGTAGATTACAGGCTCCATGATCTTGCAGGGAACACTTGTCAATGAGATGGGGCGGTAATTTAGTGGAGAATTTTTGTTACCTGATTTGAAGACTGGAATAACCTTCCCCATCTTCCACTCATCTGGCATGGTGCCTGTGGAAAGCGACTGCGAAAATAACAAACACAGAATCGCTGCAGAAATGTGTTCCGTGTTTTTTAGTAGTTTAGAGTTGATGTCATCGATGCCAGCTGATGAAGACAACTTAATATTTTCTATTACAGATGAAAGCCCAACTGCTGTGAATGTGATGGCTGTCATGTTGCACTGTATATTTGTGGTTGGCGGAGCAGGAAGTGTCCCCATTTCGCTTGTGAAAACTGATGAAAACGCATTGTTGAACATGTTAGAGCAGCTTAGATCCATAACAGGTTCACCCAAATCGTTAGTAAGAGTACTCACGCGCGCTTGTTCAGGGTTTATCACCTGCCAGAATTTTCTGGGATTATAGTAACTAAAATCTTTGGCAGGTCATAGGGAAAAAAAGTTCACTTCGCATCGCGAATTCCTATCAAGTAAGCACTTTCAGCAGCGTAATATTTGTCCCACGCGACTGAGCTCGACTTGATTTTAGCGGCACGATAGAGGAGCTTTTTTATTTTCTAATCGTTTTATAGATCTCGTGAACCATGGTTTTTGTTGTTTGTAGCAAATGGTTATCCTGGGAATAAATTGATTATTTAGTTCACATAATTTGTTTTTAAACATTAGCCAGTTATCATAAAGCGAGTGGGTATGAAATTCCTCAGCAAAGGTAGAAAAAATGCGTTTAATTCATTATTTAGAGCCTCATAGTTACCTTTGTCATATAAACAAATTGTCTTCTTGTGCATGTCACGTGGTGGGGGAGTGAAACTGAAAACACCGTGAATAACTTTGTGATCACTGATCTCACGAAGATATGTAAGGGATGATAAGCTTTCAGGATGATTGGTTAGTATGAGATCTAAAATATTGGCAGAACTCTCCGAGATACGAGTCGGCTCCAGTACCAGTTGTGTTAAATTGTAATTTAAACACACTTCTATGAAGTCGCTCGCTTCAGATTGATTTGTTAGTGAAGTAGTTCCATCGCGCCAGTTAATGCCGGGAAAGTTAAAGTCCCCAAAAAGAATAATAATAGCATTGGGATGGATTGAAGTAATTTCATTTAAAATGTTGTTTAAGAGATTAGAAAACTCTGGTTGACGCTGAGGGGGTCTGTAACAAACACCCAGCAGCACTGTTTGCGGGGAACACTGACATTTTAACCACAATATTTCCAGTTCACTGTCCATGTTAACACGTGTGCACGGCAATTGTTGGTTCACGGCAATCAGAACACCTCCGCCACGTGCGTCTCTCCGATCGCATCGATAAACGTCGAAGTTGGGAAGATCGGCCAGAACTTCTGCGTCACTGATTTCGCTTGTAAGCCACGTTTCTGTTAGTACCAGTAAGTTACTGGCGGATGATGACATAAGGTTCGATACGTGTTCACGTTTTCGTAGAAAGCTACGTATGTTAGAAAAAATTACTGAAAAAGACAGATTATTACGCGGTGTGGCAGGGGGAGTTCTCTTTAGAATCGTAGGGTAATGCGATTGCTATGCTATTTCTTTGACGGTCTGTGATGGCTCGTCAAATATGTAGCGTTTAGTACCTAAGTGCAATGTTTTATAACGCAATGAAAAGCGAGCAGATTTCCCTTTTGCTACATGTGAGGGGGGCGTGAGCTTTACGCGCGCGCCTTTCTGTCCACTTCAATTGCATTGCAAGTGATAGCGGCGTCAATGCCCGCCGCTATCGGTGGGCGCTCTTACGTTGGGCGCTGAAAAAAAGGTATTTATTGATAATGATCAAGTAAAATATAGTTGTTCTTTTTTCGCCAACCGTGTATAAAATAGATTAGGAATTTTATTTTCGTTCGAATGAATCAAACTGTGCCTTGCTTTAATTAAAAACCGCTTTTTTCTTTCCTAATGTTTGTTCCCTCCAAATATAGTCACGCTGTAATCGCTGTTCCCATAACCACACTTGCTAATGTCGGTGACAATTCGTTCTGAACCGCTTTTCGCCCGAAGCTTCGCGACCATTTGGATCGACCTTGCATGCGCACTGAGGCACCTTCACTGGGCAAGCGGTGACAAGCGATGAATCGTGGCGCTTCTTCGCAATGCATCGCGGAGACTATGCGCACGCCGATGAACTGGTGCATCATAGAGAAAGGAATTCAACAAGAGGAGACACTCCCATAGAGCCCAGCGGCCGAATTGACTGCAGCGCGCCAAGCGGCCGGTATAAATCACTTCCGGTTTCGGTTTTCGGCGCCCGCATTTTGAACGCAAGCTGGCACGCCGGCTGCGCCCCCCCCCCCCCCCCCCTCCCCCTCCCCATTTTTTTGCTCTTCGGGCGGAATCGGTTTATTATTTGGTAAAAATGATTGACGATCTCGTAAAGTCCCATCGAATCTGTGCCACATGCAATTTCACAAAGTAGACGTGAGACCTTTTGTGCAATGAGGAAATATTTATTTTGGTCTATATAAAAGCTCGTTCCGCGCTTTTTGTGCGTTCATCCAACATTGTGATCCCAGGTAAGCAGTAGTTCCCGTATGAAGCTCCACCGGACGGCACCAGCTGAAAAAAAAGTAAATTACAAGCATGTTACATTTACAAGCACGTAACAGCATGTTACAAGCATGTGTCATTTTGGTATTTAGATATAGGAATACTGCGTGTAGAGGCGAAACGTGCGAAAGCGGTGAATGGGCGGCATTACAAACAAAAGCAATTCGCTTTTACATACATGACGTAGAAAATACCCGACTCATCCCAAACAATACCATAAAATATGAAAACATCTGATTTCAAAGCGTTGCCCCATTTCCGGGCATTATTTTCTGAACTTTGGCAGCACAAATACACTGGGCGACTTCGCGTTTCCAAAACTTGGCCTCGGGTGACGCAACGGTACGCGACATACACAGAGATGGACGCAACAGACACTCAAGACAAATGCGTGGTGCAAAGCCTGTTTTTAGTCCTTTAGAAGACGGAATTTTCGCCTTACAAGTTTCTTGTATGTTCCGCGGCGTTATCTTTCGCGCGTTCTACCAGCGCCAGCAGCTCACTCCCATGTTATCACTCTTGGCAATCGCCCATCGCGTTTTCAACAGGCGTGAGTACCGATAGAAGGTATATGTTGTTGCAGGGACCACAAAAAACGTCACGAACTTGTCCCTCTATAAGATTCATTACACGCCAAACTAACTTTATCACCACGGCCGAGCTGCTTATCGCTAACTGCGTCACAGCGCGCTGTGCGGCCAGCGTGCCTCAAAAGTACCCCAGAAAGTAACGAAATTACTTTTCAGTAATGTCTGGCGTCAGAGAAAGCGGCACAAACTTCTCCTAGCAAGATGCACTACACTCTAAATACAGTTGCACCCTTTGGGGGTGCTACCGCAGCGATGTCCTAGCGGTAGAGCATCCGCCTCGTATGCGGGAGGTACCGAGTTCAAATCCCGGTGCCGCCGGGAACCCACCGGTTCTTCTAATGGGTAGAGATGTCCCCTGGCCTGGTGCTCGGCTGTCGTGGGGGTCCACATCTCGAAAGAGGGCCCATTAGAGATTTCAGCTCTTGTCTCTGGGCACCTCTTGTCCAACCACAGACGGCCTTGTAGACCAGCATCCGCCGCGGCTGTGGGAGGCAAGTGCTGCCGCCGGGTACGGGTCGCCGCGGGCGAGCGCTCAAACGCGCGCGCGGCTGCACTCGCTGGCTTCGGGGGATTGTCTGGCGGATGACGCATGTATGTGGCGCGTCATTGACCTGTGGTTAGGTGAGGCAAGGAAAATAACCCCCGTATTCAGAAATGCAACTTCGCTTCAAGTCCGTGCTTGACTTGAGTTAAGTGACGCCTATTGTGATCACGCCAAAGCAAACGCAATGAACATCCAGGGCATGTTCACAATAGGCGTCACTTAATTCAAGTCAAGCACGGACTTGAATCGAAGTTGCATTTCTGAATACGGGGGTAAGTCGCAAAGCTTAAGTTCGTTTATACGAAAACGTTTAGTTTCGCGCCAAAGCATTTAAAAAGTAAATCAATGCCTGTTAGCTTACTTTCACTTTCTTTTTTTCGATGATCGCGGCAGCTAACGTTCGGCGTCAAAAGTATAGTGTGACGTATGGTGACGTGTTTCCTGTTGCCAGTTTTTGCCGAGTGTTCCCTCTTGTTGAATTTCTTTCTCTATGGGTGCATTCTCACTGTGCTGCGTCACTACGGACCCTAGAATACCGAAATGCAATTTTGCAGCGACAGCCGCTGCTCCCGTCTCTATGACTAGAGTGTCGTTTCAGTTGGTAAAGCGGCGGCCTTAATAGCCGCCTCAGTGAAGCACCTGGGGTGAACAGCCATGCCGCAGCGCTGCGTTGCCATTCCCTAATAGACAGGGAATGGACAAATTGTCATGACTGACTTTATCGAACATAGCGCAGCGCCCATGGCGGCTGCTCACCGTATGAAATCCCTCGTGCGTGCGACCCTCTAGAATGCATCCGCTTGTAAGCTTTTGCCACACTGTCGCCACTGGCGGCAAGAAAGTGCAAAATTTAATCATTCACTCGATCTCAGTTTGCCATCACAAATTTATAGCATTCAAAACGAAAAACCGATACTTTAAGAAATAAAATGTTCGTTATTTTATTTGTTGTATTTCAAAGTATTCGATTGACGGAAAGTGTAGGTGCAAGAATGCACCGCATGTGCCCTGTTCGCATTCGACGAAGGATAGAAAGATAATGCCCGAAAGATGAGGCACGCCCTTGACGCGCCCGAGAAAGGCGTGGCAAGTGTGCAGATAGACAAGTTTGCAGATAGACAGCGGAACAGTAACGGTATTGCTAAATTGCGATAACGCGTTGCGTTGATAAGAATACGCGGCGCTGGCGCGTTTTGTTGCGCAGACCTCTGTGCTTGAAGCGCGGAAGAACTGCGCCGCGCAGTGTGCGCTCATGTCATGCGCGGCTTTATCTCGACATTTCTTTTTGCCTGCTGTTATTGCACGTTCCTTGCTATCTCCGTTCACCGACTGCCATCGAGCAAACTCGGGTAAAACTCGCGCGAACGAGAAACTCGGCGCTTCCTGCACAGCACCCCTGGTTTAGAAACCTTTTGAAAATATTTTAGCCGAAACGTTTCATTGTTTACTCCAGTTACGAAGAAATCAGAATTGGGAAGGTTCGCTGTCATTTGACTCGAAAGCGAATGAAATAACGTGTCTTAGTGAGCCGTTATTTATTTTCGGCATTGTCCGCTGTATGTTGTCTTTCCTTCGTAACATTGGCTTCCGGCTAGGATTACAAGGAACGTCAGTGACATGCTTTATTTGCTTTCGTGAAGGCACAAAAAATTTGCGTAGTCGTTTTAGACGTTCAGCCTTGAACATTCGCTTGGCTGATGGCTGATGGGTGCTGCCACCCATCGCGTACATCACTTCGCGTACATGGTGTACGCGAATTGAGCAATGTGGAAGCATCCACAGACGATGGCCGTGATCTGGAGAACGAGGAAAAAAAGAAAACAACAGCAAGGAAGTGAGTAGAAATAATTATACGCTCCCGCGGGACAAGATTGGGAGTGAAATATATTGCAAAGGGAGTGAACACACAGACTCCAAAACCGTTGCAGCAAACCAAAGCTCATTTATTCAAGTCTGCCTCGTAAGGACGCATCATTTGGAGGTAGGCTAGGCATGTCATTAAACTCAAAATGTAATGTCTCAGAGAGTCAGAGAGTCGCAATTATGTGCAAATAGAATAAGCAGAAAAAAATTGGCTGTGGCTTAACTCAGTTATGCCTAGGTGTGCGTAGCGAGAGGTACGGTTAATCTTATTGTTTAGCTTGGTTCTCTCTACGGTTACATCTTTATCGTTTAGCTTCGTACGTCTGAGTGTTTAGGTCAAACGTAGCTGGCGCATTGCACAGTCCAAAAAGCATCACGTTAAACTCGAGAAAGCCATCAACTGGAGCAAACGCCCTCGTTCTTTATCAAGCTCATGCATGGCAATATCTAGAGCGCAAGTCGAGGCTCGAAAAATACTCGGAAGCTTGTAAGGTATCCAAAGCATCGTCGATACGAGGCATTGGATAAACATCCTTACGGGTAGTTCTGTTTAGCGCCCTATAATCGATGCAAAAGCGCACAGAACCGTCCTTTTTTTTCTTTTTTTTACAAGCATGACTGGAGAATACCAAGGGCTTGCTGAAGGCTTTATAATGTAGCGTTTGAGCATGTCGTTCACTTGTTTTATAACATTTCGTTCCGAAGATGACACATGGTACGGGCACGACGAATAATGCGAGAACCCACTGTTTAGATTCGATAAGTAATTACATTGGTCTGAATCAATCCTCGCAAAGAAACCTAAAAATAAGCTTCGTGCTTCATTAAAATAGTGAGGAGGGCATTGGTCGGGACCGGATTGAGATCTGCACTCAAGGTAGCCTTAATATAATAGCATCAGAGTGACCTCCTGCAGGTGTGAAATGTGTGAAGGATGAGGCAGGCGAAACGGTGAGGACACAAAGGCACAAAGTCGGCGAGGTTGGCGACAGTAGAAGCCTCCGGCAGTAGTAGTGGATCAGGAGTCGTGTTAAAGGCGGTGAGGCGGGCATAGCCGTGTGAGAGCCGGACCAAGCAAGAGGCGATGGCGAGTCCTTTAGAAATGCAGTGCAGAGAAGGATTGACCAATGCGGCTCCGTCGACATGTATCTTGACTCGACGGTGAGAATGCATTCTTCGTCTGGTGGGATAATAAAATCCGCTGCTGCAATCAGGTTGGGACACGGGAAATCGAAAACAGGATAAGTCTCGTTGTCTCTGATGCGAATCCTTGGGTCACCACGCGAAATTAATGCACAAGCAGCCGACACGAACCCATCCTAGTATCACCTGATGAGGGCATATCGAAAGCACAGCAAGTTGTACATGATGACGAATACCGTCTATCAGGACGCGAGCTGTGCACTGTCCGGTAGGATAAATGGGAGCGTCATTGGCACCACATAGAACCGGACCAACATACGGCGTTTGCACTTTTCGCAGACGGAAGCACAGTTCACGATGAATAAGAGAAATAGTGGCTCCAGTATCTACAATCTACTCAAACCGACAGTAGATTGGCAGGGCGAGCAGGAAGGAATTGTGGTAGTCCCGATATGAACAGTTTCTCCTCGGAAAACTGCAGCTTATAGTTCTCCGAACGGGCCTCCACAACATGGGAAGCAGCACGCAAGGGCGACGAGGAATGGCGGTAAAGTGAACGAGAGCGATGCCGTGGCCAGCGGGAAGCTCGAGGCATGTCCTTGGAAGTTGAGGGAGAGTGACCAGAAGAGGTTGTGTACGGTCTGGGAACGTAGGATTCTAGCCTAGGTGCCCTGTCTCTCTCAAACGTAGCGTAGCCTCGCCTTTCACCTGGGTGACGTCGCCGGCAGTAGCTAGAAATATGGCCGCGAATACCGCAGTAGAAGCAAACAGCGCGCAACGAGCGCCACGGATAGTACTACTGTTGTGCAGGAGTATTCGCTGCCATTGAAGCTGCAGGTGGTCGCAGTAAGCTTCTGCAGGTAGAGACTGAACCGTTGAGGTAGGCCGTGAGGCAGTTGTCGCATAAGTTGACGTACGAAATGGTCCAGTGGACTTGTTAAGTTCGGCGATTGCAATTGACGCCAGTTCACGCAGTCCAGAAGGAGCGAGGCGAACGGTTGCAAGCATCGCAGGTCCAGAAAGATGTCCCTGAAATTTCTCCCTGATGAGAATATGTATCAGCGCTCGCAACTCAGCGTCACCATTGAGACGAGTGTCGCAAGAGGCGCATGGAAGGCAAATGGACTGGAGCGTGTCAAGACGTTGGCATGCGGTGATTATATCACGAACGCTGTTTGGGCTCTGAATTACGAGAGCATTGAGGGTGACTTAGTTGGTGCCCTTCAGTATGTGGCGAACGCAGTCAGCTTCCGCTATGCCACTCTGTGCGCAACGGCAGAGAGCGAGGACGTCCTTAATGTAGGATGTATAGGACTCGCCCGCTTCTTGTATGCACGTTGCCAGCTTCTTCTTTTAGCGACTTGGAAGCGTCCATAGGACATGCAGAATATCTGGCGAAATTGCTGGGTGAATGTTGGTCAGTCCGAAAAGTCACTTTCGTGGTTAAAGAACCACTTCTTGACAACTTCGGTGAGGTAAAAGAATTACACCATCTTCCCGTAGGGGAACCCTGAGTAGTATGCGAAGCAGCCATGCGGTCGACTCAAGTTCCCATTACGCGAGCCCTCGTTGCACCAGTAGCAGCTTCTCGGCGGCGTTGACGTTTCCTTTCGGCTTCCCGAGCCCGAAGTTCGGGATCGGCCTGTCGCCGCTGCCGTTTCGTGGCAGCGGCTCGAGCCCTCTTCTCAACACCGCATATCCACGAAATGAATGATGATCAGTGGGCGGAGCACCGGGGGATCATTCGGGCAAAACGCCGGAAGAGTTCTCCGGAAGCGGAACCGGAAGCGGAACCAGAAGCGGTAGCCGGCTTCCGGAAGCCGGAGCTTGGCGTACATGCGCAGTAGGGGTGTGGACGCCGCACGGCGGAGGGAGGGAGGGAAGGAGTGACATAGCCCCGACCATAAGCTGCTTCGCATCTAAAAGCGACATACCGTAGTTTGTGCGTGCCGCCCCAATGGTTGACATCGCTTGCTCTTTTATAGTGCTCGAACCAATCTTCCACTGTTGTCGCCGCGGAGGCCGGCAAATACGGGCGGGTCTTGTTTGGTGTTCACGGTCCAGGTAGGCACAGCTGGCTGAGCAGAGGGGGTGGTAGCACTGGTAGATTGGTTGGTTTCAGCCAACTCCGTAGTTTGGTGAGAGCAAACGACGACCGGACCGGAGCTCAAGGACAATCGGGATAGCAAGAGGACGGAATCAAAGCACACTCCACCACTTGTGAGTGAGTGCGCTATTTGTGCATGTCATTGTCGTCATTTGTATATACTACTCATCATCACCTTTTGGCTCGTCAGGTGCTTGGGCTCTGTCTCGCGCGGCTGCAATGGAATAAAAAAATTCAGAGCCCTTCCCCTGTCGAGAAAATGGGGGTAAGCGAAGCGTGTGGCAGGACGGCACTGTCGCAGGCGTTCCGCTTCCTTAGCCCTAAACTCAGGCTCGGCGGCTCTTCGCTGACGGGTGGTCTCAACATCGCGCTCCCGCAACTCGGGGTCCGTGGCTCTTCGCTGAAGTTTCGCCAGGGCTTCGGAAGCCCACACGCTAGAATCGGACGACAAGCTTCGCTTACCCCCAGTTTTCTCGACAGGAAAAGGGCTGGTGATATTGTCTCTTTGGGTCCCACGTGTGACAAGGGTAGTTCAAGGGCGCGTTACAGGTCCCCGAGCTCACAGGGGTATGTGCCATTGAGCTTGGACCCTTTCTGCACTATCACCAGGATCGCCCCACTTTTCAGCGTATCACCACCACCATCGCCGAAACTTGTGAGTCTACAAAGCTTCGCTTAAAAGCCGACGTCTCGTTATACATCGGCTGACGTCTCGCTATACAGGGTGTCCCAACTATCACGTGAAAGAATACCGCGAATGTGCGGAAAAATTACCGCGCGACTGGGGGGGGGGGGGGGGGGGGTCGCTCGATGCACTTTGCGAGGCACTTTTCGCGGGCTTCTTCACACTCGGGAAGACACTTTTATGTAGCACGTATTCATAACAGAAAGCTGTATTGGGAGGTTTTCATGTTGCTCTACAATTTTTTCACACACCTTTAATCTAATTATAATATTTAAGAAGTTGTTTAATTAATTAGGAATAATTAGGTTTTGTTTTAGGGGTGATGGGGCTCGTCAAGCTGCTTCTATGCAGCTTTTTTCCCGTCAAACCCAACCACAAATGCACATTTCTCATGTACCATGTGGTTGAATAAACTCAAACTCAAACTCAAAAAATACTCTGAGTATCTCCAAGCGACGGCAAACATCACCACCCTGGGTCTGTCCAGCTACATGGCATTTTCATATATTAAATCTTCGTGCATGATAGTTGGGACACCCTGTATATAGGTACATAGTCGTACATACTCGTATGCTTCAGAAGCAGGGCAGCTGACTCGCCAACTGTCGTCGACCAGGCGTTCAGTGACGATAAAACGTCCCTCGTATTTCGCATGTAACTGCTGGGTTGATCAATGGCGGCCTTGCTTTACCCAGACTTCATCTCCGATCCTGTACTGCTGTGCTAGACTGTGGCGGCGGTCGTAGTATCGTTTTTGTGCCTCTTGCGCGTGAGTCATTCTCTTGCGTGCCTCCTCGCGGATGTTGTGGAAGACTCTGTCGTGCAATGGAATGCCCGATTTTTACCGTTGTGTCCAAGGCGAGTTTAACGCCCAGTTTTGGCAGCTGAGCATACACAATGTCATACAGTGTTCCAGCTGGAAGTTCCAGCTGAAAGTTCCAGCTGAACTCAGCAATGGCGTGTTAACTTCGTATGCAGCCGCTGGAAGATGCTCGTCCCAGACTGCTTCACCCAGCTTGTTGCTTCTAGCGTATGGAGTGAGTTTGGCAAGGATGGTCTGGTTGGACCTCTCCGTAAGACCATTCGCTTGCAGGTGGTACGCTGACGGGAAGTGGTGTTCAAATCCAGCCTGACTGAGATAAGTACGGAGCTCGCGGCTGCGGAAAGTGGTCAACCTGTCAGAGATGAGCTTGTTTGGGATGCCGTGCCTCCATTCGAAGCGGTACCTGTAGCAACTTCATGACGCAGCTGTCGGTAAACGAAGGCACGGCAACGACCTTCAAGAACCTTGAAAAGTAGTCCACATCGACTATGATATAGTGGTTACGCGCGGCTGTTGACGGCATAGGCCCGACGTGATCCATCCGACAGTGTCAAA